>NC_056726.1:1528212157-1528322157 GCF_019279795.1 Protopterus annectens
CTAGTATCTACCTATGAACCTATGAACCTATGTACTGCATGAGTTGTGAGTATTTGCATTTCCATATATTTTAAACAGAGAGGATATGATGGAAATAGGTCTACAGCTGGAAAAGTCTGCTGTCTTAAACGGATACAAGGAAAGCCGCAGTGTAAACTGCTATTTTTAAGTATTCTGTTGGAAGATGGTCAGCAGCTAAAGAGGCTGGTTTTAGTTTCAGTAGAAGTTTCTTTATATTAGAGGACAGATTGGAGGGAATGAGAATGAATGTGATTGGTTAAGACAGGATGGGGTAGAGAAGGAGAGGTGAATTGTGTTATTACTAATCAAAGTTAGTAGTTTTTGCATAAAGTACGGCTTAAAACAGTATTGAGCTGGTGGTGTTAGAAGTAGAAGAAACAGGAGTGGGCTTTGGCCAGAATGTATTAGTTTGTTTGGTGATAACTAAGAAAGTCTTGGATTTTATTTATTTATTTTTCTTTGAAGATTATTTTGGAGGTTATTCGTTTATTTATTTTTTAAACTAAGGAAACACTGTTGCCATGTTTCTTTACTTAAATAATAGATAAACAAATAGGATAAAGGTCTCCTAAGCAAATGGCACCCAAGGTGGATGCCTAATTGGCCTAGTAGTGACGGGGACCATGACCTGACAATACCTGGTTGTGAAGTTTTGTTTGACTGCAGTGTCTTTGATTTAGTCTTCATGTCCTCTTTGTGTTTGTATAAGTATTTACTAGGTGTTCTGTTTTCCTCACAAAAAAATAGCATAGGTGAATTAGTGATCATCCAATTTTTTGTATGCATATATGTGTGTGCATGCATCCTAAGTAAGTCTGGCATTTTATATGGATTAAATTAAATTATCTGCCTTCCACCCTTGCATATTAGGGCAGGCTTCTGCTCTCCATGACCTTGAACTGCGTTAAATGGGTATTAGAGGGTGGATAAGCAAATTAAGTTTAACTTTGTGTCTGTATTAATCTAGAAAATGAGTGGTGCAGTGGTGCAGTGGTTAACATTGTTACCTCACAGCGAGAAGTTCTCTGGTTTGATTCTTGGCTGGGCTGCCTTCTGTGCGGATTCTGTATGTCCTCCCTGCAGTCGTGTGGGTTTCCCCTGGGTGCTCTAGTTTCCTTTCACATTCCAAAAACATGAGTCTGGAGCATTTCTCCCTGGGCCTCTGCTGAAAATAGGATCTGTCCTAGTCGGACTTTCCTGGTCAACAAATGTTAAATAAAAATATCTGTCTGCAAATTTCTCAGCTGATGCAAATTGTTTACTCCCTGCTGGGCTGCAACATGGCAAAACTACCTTAAAGTCTGATACTGGATTTGATCTGAAACAGTCACACAACATCTGGGCAATAACCTTATTTACATTCTGCTTTGTACTGTGATACTTTTACATCTGCTTCCTGGGAAGATAAGGGACGATTGGTTGTTGTTTCTGGAAGAATTATAATTGTTCACACAACCGTGTTACTACTTTCATTTGCCTGTGTGCTCTTGTGGCATGTTATTAACTTGTGTTTTTAGAGGCAGCCACACTCTTCTGCTGGCCTGACTTGAACTCTGCTACCAGATATGACTTGGTGAGTACCGTTGCAACACCTGAGGAGTAACCATTTTACTTATTTTATACATTAGAATGTGCTAGCATTGATTTAAAAATCCTTTTCTGTACTGTTCTAACTCTGCACCCAGAAATGGTCTAGGTGGCTCCCCTACTGACTGAAAGGGGTACTGCTTTTCTTTCTGCAGGTATTACTACTGGTTAACTATAAGTGGCTTCTACACTCAGTTTAGTCTTGTTATAATTGCAGATATTAGCACTCTGTTATGCTGGCCTGTGACACAACCAATCAACCTTGAACTCTTCGACCAGCATAGACTTGAAAAGCAGTCCCACAGCTGCACTTAGTGCAGTGGGTTTACAGAATATGCAACACAGTACATGAAAATGTACAAGACACTCACATACTCTTCCTGCTAACTGTCCTATTTCTCCCAAGCTCATTCCCTGGATAAGTACACTCTAATGCTCACTGTGTCTGACATATCTGGTTGCAGTTTGCGGTGCCTTGAGTCTGTTAAGTGACATTGGATTTTAACACTGCAAATTGCCATTCCTGCCTTTGCATTTCTTAAATGCGGCAGACTTTTTACTCCTTGCTATATTATATCCTCTGATTGTTTACTCCTGGCTATATTATATCATCAGATTGTTTATTCCCTGCTATAATATATCCTCAGATTGTTTACTCCCTGCTATTATATATCTTCATATTGTTTACTCCCTGCTATATTATATCCTCAGACTGTTTACTCCCTGCTATATTATATCCTCAGATTGTTTACTCCCTGCTATATTATATCCTCAGATTGTTTACTCCCTGCTATATTATATCCTCAGCGTGTTTACTCCCTGCTATATTATATCTTCAGATTGTTTACTCCCTGCTATATTATATCCTTGTTCTTGCTGACTGTTTGCTCCCTGCTATATTACATCCTTTGATTGTTTACTTCCTGCTATATTATAGCTTCAGATTGTTTACTCCCTGCTATATAATATCTTCAGATTGTTTACTCCCTGTTATATTATATGCTTGCTCTTGCTGATTGTTTACTCCCTCTTATATTATATCCTCAGGTTGTTTACTCCCTGCTATATTATATCCTCAGATTGTTTACTGCCCTACTATATTATATCCTCAGGTTGTTTACTCCCTGCTATATTATATCCTCAGATTGTTTACTGCCCTACTATATTATATCCTCAGATTGTTTACTTCCTGCTATATTATAGCTTCAGATTGTTTACTCCCTGCTATATAATATCTTCAGATTGTTTACTCCCTGTTATATTATATGCTTGTTCTTGCTGATTGTTTACTCCCTCTTATATTATATCCTCAGGTTGTTTACTCCCTGCTATATTATATCCTCAGATTGTTTACTGCCCTGCTATATTATATCCCCTGATTGTTTCCTCCCTGCTATATTATCTCCTCAGACTGTTTACTCCCTGTTATATTATATGCTTGCTCTTGCTGACTGTTTACTCCCTGCTATATTATTTCCTCAGATTGTTTACTCCCTGCTATATTATATTCTCAGATTGACTCCCTGCTATATTATATCCTGAGATTGTTTACTCCCTGCTGTATTATATCTTCAGATTGTTTACTGCCCTCCTATACTATATCCTTAGATTGTTTACTCTCTGCTATATTATATCCTCAGATTGTTTACTCACTGCTATATTACATCATTAGATTGTTTACTCCTTACTATATTATATCCTCACATTGTTTACACCCTGCTATATTATATCCTAAGATTATTTACTATTTGCTATATTATATCCTCAGATTGTTTACTGCCCTGCTATATTATATCCTCAGATTGTTTATTCCCTGCTATATTATATTCTCAGATTGTTTACTCCCTACTATATTATGTCCTCAGATTATTTACTTCCTGCTATATTATGTCCTCAGATTATTTACTGCCTGCTATATTATATCCTCAGATTGTTTACTCCCTGCTATATTATGTCCTCAGATTGCTTACTCCCTGCTATATTATATCCTCATATTGTTTACTCCCTGCAGATTGTTTACTCCCTGCTATATTATATCCTCAGATTGTTTACTCCCTGCTATATTATGTCCTCAGATTGTTTACTCCCTGCTATATTATATCCTCATATTGTTTACTCCATGCAGATTGTTTACTCCCTGCTATATTATTTCCTCAGATTATTTACTCCATGCTATATTATATCCTCAGATTGTTTACTCCCTGCTATATTATATCCTCAGAGTGTTTACTCCTTGCTATATTATATCCTCAGATTGTTTACTCCCTGCTATATTATATCCTCTGATTGTTTACTCACGGTTATATTATATCCTCATATTGTTTACTGCCCTGCTATATTATATCCTCAGATTGTTTACTCTCTGCTATATTATATCCTCAGATTGTTTACTCCCTGCTATATTATATCCTCAGATTGTTTACTCTCTGCTATATTATATCCTCATATTGTTTTTTGCCCTGCTATATTATATCTTCAGATTGTTTACTCCCTGCTATATTATGTCTTCAAATTATTTACTCCCTGCTATATTATATCCTCAGATTGTTTACTCTCAGCTATATTATGTCCTCAGATTGTTTACTCTCTGCTATATTATATCCTCAGATTGTTACTCCCTGCAGATTGTTTACTGCCTGCTATATTATTTCCTTAGATTGTTTACTCTCTGCTATATTATATCCTCAGATTGTGTACTCCCTGCTATATTATATCCTCAGATTGTTTACTCCCTGCTATATTATATCCTCAGAGTGTTTACTCCTTGCTATATTATATCCTAAGATTGTTTACTCCCTGCTATATTATGTCCTCAGCTTGTTTACTCCCTGCTATATTATATCCCCAGATTGCTTACTCCCTGTAGATTGTTTACTCCCTGCTATATTATATCCCCAGATTGTTTACTGCCCTGCTATATTATATCCTCAGATTATTTACTGCCCTGCTATATTATATCCTCAGATTATTTACTCCCTGCTATATTATATCCTCAGATTGTGTACTCCCTGCTATATTATATCCTCAGATTGTTTACTCCCTGCTATATTATATCCTCAGAGTGTTTACTCCTTGCTATATTATATCCTAAGATTGTTTACTCCCTGCTATATTATATCCTCTGATTGTTTACTCACGGTTATATTATATCCTCAGATTTTTTACTCCCTGCAGGTTGTTTACTCCCTGCTATGTTATATCCTCAGATTGCTTACTCCCTGCTATATTATATCCTCAGATTGTTTAGTCCCTGCAGATTGTTTACTCCCTGCTATATTATGTTCTGAGATTGTTTACTGCCCTGCTATATCATATCCTCAGATTGTTTACTGCTCTGCTATATTATATCCTCAGATTGTTTACTCCCTGCTATATTATATCCTCAGATTGTTTAGTCCCTGCAGATTGTTTACTCCCTGCTATATTATGTTCTGATATTGTTTACTCCCTGCTATACTATATCCTCAGATTGTTTACTGCCCTGCTATATCATATCTTCAGATTGTTTACTGCTCTGCTATATTATATCCTCAGATTGTTTACTCCCTGCTATATTATATCCTCAGAGTGTTTACTCCTTGCTATATTATATCCTCAGATTGTTTACTCCCTGCTATATTATATCCTCTGATTGTTTACTCACGGTTATATTATATCCTCATATTGTTTACTGCCCTGCTATATTATATCCTCAGATTGTTTACTCTCTGCTATATTATATCCTCAGATTGTTTACTCCCTGCTATATTATATCCTCAGATTGTTTACTCCCTGCTATATTATATCCTCAGATTGTTTTTTGCCCTGCTATATTATATCTTCAGATTGTTTACTCCCTGCTATATTATGTCTTCAGATTATTTTCTCCCTGCTATATTATATCCTCAGATTGTTTACTCTCAGCTATATTATGTCCTCAGATTGTTTACTCTCTGCTATATTATATCCTCAGATTGTTTACTGTCTGCTATATTATTTCCTTAGATTGTTTACTCTCTGCTATATTATATCCTCATATTATTTACTGCCTGCTATATTATGTCCTCAGCTTGTTTACTCCCTGCTATATTATATCCCCAGATTGTTTACTCCCTGTAGATTGTTTACTCCCTGCTATATTATATCCCCAGATTGTTTACTGCCCTGCTATATTATATCCTCAGATTATTTACTGCCCTGCTATATTATATCCTCAGATTATTTACTCCCTGCTATATTATATCCTCAGATTGTGTACTCCCTGCTATATTATATCCTCAGATTGTTTACTCCCTGCTATATTATATCCTCAGAGTGTTTACTCCTTGCTATATTATATCCTAAGATTGTTTACTCCCTGCTATATTATATCCTCTGATTGTTTACTCCCTGCTATATTATAGCCTCAGAATGTTTACTCCCTGCTATACTATATCCTCAGATTGTTTACTGCCCTGCTATATCATACCCTCAGATTGTTTACTGCTCTGCTATATTATATCCTCAGATTGTTTACTCCCTGCTATATTATATCCTCAGATTGTTTAGTCCCTGCAGATTGTTTACTCCCTGCTATATTATGTTCTGAGATTGTTTACTCCCTGCTATACTATATCCTCAGATTGTTTACTGCCCTGCTATATCATATCTTCAGATTGTTTACTGCTCTGCTATATTATATCCTCAGATTGTTTACTCCCTGCTATATTATATCCTCAGATTGTTTACTCCCTGCTATATTATATCCTCAGATTGTTTACTGCCCTACTATATTATATCCTCAGATTGTTTACTCCTTGCTATATTATATCCTCATATTGTTTTCCCCTTCTATATTATATCCTCAGATTGTTTACTCCCTGCTATATTATATCCTCATATTTTTTTACTCTCTGCTATATTATATCCTCAGATTGTTTACTGCCCTGGTATATTATATCCTCAGATTGTTTACTCCCTGCTATATTATATCCTCAGATTATTTACTCCCTGCAGATTGTTTACTCCCTGCTATATTATATCCTCAGATTGTTTACTCCCTGCTATATTATATCCTCAGATTGTTTACGCCCTGCTATATTATATCCTCAGATTATTTACTCCCTGCAGATTGTTTACTCTCTGCTATATTATATCCTCAGATTGTTCACTCCTTGCAGGTTGTTTACTCCCTGCTATGTTATATCCTCCGATTGTTTACTCCCTGCTATATTGTATCCTCAGATTGTTTACTCCCTGCTATATTATGTCCTCAGATTGTTTACTCCCTGCTTTATTATATCCTCAGATTGTTTACTCCCTGCTATATTGTATCATTGCTGTAATAATATCACACACATTTTGTTGTATTACTTCTGTTTATATTACTGTGGCATCTGGGCTTGCTGTTGACACCTTGACTACTATGATTTGGCACTCATGCCTAATTGTAACATATTGCCTAGTGTATTATCCATCCTGTAGATCCTTGTGACATGTTCCTGTTATATTTTCCGCCAATTGAAGTCATGGAGACAGCTGTAGCTCTGCCTTCTGGATTACTGTGCAGGGCTTATGTTTCTGCTACCAGACATACACCAATGAGTTTGCATTGTACTTATCACAGTATTGTAATATTTCTCCACAGATCCTATGCAGCTAAAGCAAATCTCTTTCACTTCCCTCCTCATTTCACCTGTGCGGCGTTATCCCAAGGACAGTTTAGTCCCCACCTGTTCTGTAACTTTTTTAACCCCTTAATCAAGAAGATAACTTATCTAGTCCGTATTCTGTATGCAGGTCAGGTTGTTTTTTTAAGAACTAGTAAAGATCGAACCTCTGCTAAATCCTAGTCTGATAGTTAATACAGAGGGTTAAGACTATGCGCTGTTAACAAACCACTTCCTGTGGTATGAAGTTTGATTCACCCAGCCTTCATTTGCCTAGTGTGTGCACTTGAGCAACTCCCATAACCAGTCTGTGCTTTGAGGCAATTGGGAAATTAGGCTAAGTTAGTCAAAGGTCTCCTGGACTGTACACAATGTAATCTACCTATGAACCTAACTATTTGCAAACACCTCAACAGTGGCATAATTCTGAATGGGTACTGCCTGAAATCCAGATTACTTCAAACATCGTCATCAGAAATTAACACTATAATGTTGGCGGTAGTCTTAATGAAACCTAACTGACTTACCTCTACCACCACCACTTTGACAGATCAAAGATATTATATAATATTATTTGAGACAGGTTTCAGTTTTAGGTACCTAAGTGTTTAGCTTAACTTGAGTAACCTTTATTTTTCACCTACACATTCTCCCAATAAAATTAAAGATGTAGGTGCAACATAGATCTTTTTTAGATGGTCCTTATTCCCGAAAGACAGATGCATCCTAGGAATAAAGGCAATTTACTTTCAGCTACAGTATGGCATTTCACTTGTGACACTATCTTCTCTGATCACCTTATCTCACTTTCAGGTATAATGACAACCAGATTTCCTCTGCTTTCTCACAATCATCAAGAGATTATCCTTAAACATCTGATAGTCTTATGTATGCATTGTTTAACTTAATCCAGGCCATTTCCTTTGTCTACATCATTCAGTTCTAAAACTTAATGGGTATCTCTTAGCAAAAGCTTATATCTTCTTCCAAAGTCTTTTCTTAATTAGAAGCTATTCATTAGAACAATTTACCACTTATGTGAGATCAGTAGGGAGTCTTAATCAATTGTCTGTCAAGCTTAAATCTCAACTTATTGATAATACCTACGTATCACAGCTTTGCAACCCTTACCAACCCTATTAATCTTCCTTAAGGGTCTTTCCTAGATGCCTACCTGCCCCATTGATCCTCCTTAAGGGTCTTTCCTAGTACTTTGCCTGATTTACCTTTAATCACTTCTGAGGCTGAAACTATTAAATTAGTGCACTTGTATAACAAGGAGTTACGTTAAACTGAGAAAGTGACATTCTTGAAGCTTAAAAGGTATTCCATTGATAACATTAGCATAGTAAGATCATGATATTTGGAAAGACTACATGCACAGTTTGACAATTTTGAGATGTATATATTTGTCTTCATTTGTGTCTGGTTTCCATGCATACAAAAAAAGAGGAACATAATGCATTAGAATTTAACTATAAACAATAAACCACAAACAAGAAAAACATTACCAAACTATTTTTTTTCTTCACCTTTATACATTTATTTTAAGTAGTTAAGCCCACTGAAGGCAAGTGTCTCTTTTTCAGGAGCAAACTGAGAGTCTTTCTGGTTAATTGATTTCCTCAGTTGCACAATAGGGAAAAGGTGGTGAAAGGAATCAAACCCTGTACCATGGGTTTCAGGAAGCAGCTTGTTTGCAGCTCAGAGCTTTAATCCTCTGCTTTCATCTATGCATCCTTATGTGCATACTTTTTAAATTTTCTTACATACTTATTTATTAACCAGTTAATTAGGCTGATCCAATGACCCAGGCACAGCAGAAAACACAGTGTGAGGTTAACAGTTACTGCAAAAGTCAGTAACAACAGGAAACAGAGATTAAAAATAAACAGAAGAATGCAATTATTCAAAATGAAGCTCACATAATAGAAACAATATGATACAATGTGACATTTATGAGAAATTTACCACCACCCAGATATATATCAATGAAGAAGCAAATTTGTCAGGTTGTATTTTGCATTTAGACTCAAAAGCCTGTACACATTATTTCTAATGCTCTGTTAGATGTACTCAATAATAACAAACTTGCACTGAAAAAAAATCCATGCTAAGTTAATAAACATTATCCGTTATTCTTGTATCATTAGTAGTCCAAACTGATGGTGGGGTGGGTTAATAATCTGAATCTATCAGCTCAAGTCAGCATTACCAGGCAGTGAACAGCACCCTCATCTCATGCAGGATGATCATTGAAACTCCAGCTGACACAACTCCTGAAGTATGGAAGAACAAATGGACCAGCTGGGAATAATAGGAACACAGCTACATGGTGATCGGTGGAGGGATATGTGCAAAAATTATTTAAAAATAATATTGTGAATATATCCACTATACTTTCTACTACCCGCGGTGGTGGTGCTGCGGTAGCGTTGTCGCCTCACAGTAAGATGCTGTCTGGTTCGATTCTCAGCTAGAGCATCTTCTGCATGGAGACATGCGTGAATGGGCGTATCTTTATTGAAGGTTGTGCGTCAAGCCTGGCAAGCCGGTACGTAAAAATCAACTGCCAATCATTAGCGGACCGAAGTTCCGCTGTGGCGACCCCTAACCGGGAAAAGCTGAAAGGCACAAAATCCACTATACTTTCTACTATCCTTCTGGTTATTTATCTCCAGTAGTTTACACTT
This sequence comes from Protopterus annectens, assembly GCF_019279795.1. Taxonomy (NCBI): domain Eukaryota; kingdom Metazoa; phylum Chordata; order Ceratodontiformes; family Protopteridae; genus Protopterus; species Protopterus annectens. Next base: position 1,528,222,086 of record NC_056726.1, read on the forward strand.
AATTGCATTATATACTGACTACTGCAATCTGCTTGGTTACATTTCTTCCCATCCTAACTAAGGCTGTTATTCAAACAGCCATCCTGGTTTTCCCATTATGTCTCTGAGCAGCATTGCCCACTGAATTCACTGTCTTGAGCTCTGATAAAGCAGTGATTACAATGGCATTCCTGTTTGTTGCATGTATATCACTGCCTGACATTCCTCACATGAGTCTGACCCAGTACTTCTTTGCATGTTGGGTAGTCCCCCCCATAGAGAAACCAGCATTGGGTGTTCACTCCCTCCCTCACTGGCTTACTCCTCCTTCACTCTTGTTTATAAATGATCCTGGGATGTTTCTGTTGGTTAGGATTTAGCCTTTTGGCACCATGAAGGTGGCTTGATTATTACACTTCTGAGCATTTCTCATCGCTACCAAGTACTTTCCATTCTTAAAATCCCAACTATGACTAGTATTTGCTTTTTTTTTTGTGCCATCTGAGGAAAAGGTACACTTTCCTTCTACCCATTACTCATTTAATGGCATTATAGAGGACTAGTCCTTGTACTGAATCCAGTAGTATTCCATTAGAACTCACCTGGCCTGCTCTTTCAGTTTCTGTTGTCACTGGTAAGTTACTTTTCCTTTCTTTTATGCAGACTTACAGTTTGTATCCTACTCCTAGGATGGCTAGCTTGTTGTTCTTAAAAAAAGAACCCAAGGTCTTACCAAGATTTAGTTCTATCAGTAGACCTGCTCTCTTTTCTTTTTGTAGTATCAAGTGCCTTTCAATATCTCAGGTAGGCTAATTTCACAAGCATTTCTTGGTCCACTTCTTTCATCGCTCAGCCAATGAATCTCTTTAATTTATCTCACTTCTTGTTCTGAATCTACAATGTCTTTGGTCCTGTGACCCATTTATCTCTAGATGCTAGATAACTGTTTCTTTACTGCTCTTCACTATTTCTATATTCCCCTCCTTCCACTGAAGAAATGCTAACATTACCTAGTTTTACCCTATCTCCTTGGTTTCATTTTAAATTTTATCTCATTTTATTGAAATTGCCAATAAAGCAAAGTAGCAGCAGTCACAGGTATATGAAAGGTTACTCAAAGCTAAAAGCAAAGATATAAAGGTACAACACAATCTGACAACTTAGACCCAATATTAAGAAGTAAAAAGGAAAACAAAAATCCAAATGTTTCCCATTGGATATCAAAACTATTCACAAAAGAAAAAAATAAGTTCAGTGCACAGATGAGTATTAGCTTTATGTGTTCATACAAGAACATGCCCATTGAAAGGATCATACCCATTGAAAGGATTTTTGTACATCAATGTGCAGAATGTAGACACCCTCTATTTTCTAAGTATAGGTCCTCCCCCACCACAGGTAGTGTATGTTTCCTGGTAGCATACCTTATTGAAAAAGAAAGTTCCTGAAATGACAAGTTTAAATAAAACAAAGATTTCACCAGGCTGTCATTCTGAAAAAAAAAAGTTGCAAAGAAAAAAAAATCATTTAACAAAGTCTATAACACAGCAAAATAAAAGCTGAGTTCATACAAAAAAGGCATATTTTAAACTTGAAAATTCAGTATGGCTCATTACACAAAATAAATAAATTATTCCCCAGATGCAAACACTGTGGTACACATGATGTCAGAGTAGACCCTGTCTCTAGGCTGGTGTCACAGATGATTAGGAATCCATGAGATGCTGAAGTGAAGAAGAGCCTTTTTGTTATCGAGCATTTCCAAGAGTGCCACATGAGGTTAAACAGTACATATGAGTAAAAACACATTTACAGAGCACTTAACATGAGATGCAGAACTCAACTGATTGCAGTCTTAGTAAGGTCTGCTGCTCAGTATCAACTTGATGCACTACACATGCACGCACTTGTGCATGTGCACACACAGACACACACACACACACACACACACCTATGCAAATTCACATAACTGAGCATATGAAAATAATAACCAGACTGTAAATAAACACAAGCTCAAAGAGAGAAAGACTGAATACTAGGTCCCCTGTACATATGAGCATGTGAGTGTACACACACACACACACACACACACACACACACACACACACACACACACACACACACACACACACACAAAATGGGTCAGCTGAAAGCAATAAAGAGTCAATAAAGTAAACATATGAGCCAAAATAGGAACTTCCTGTGACCTAGCATTGAATACTGGTAGGCAGGCATTTAATGCAATGATGCATTATATAGTCTGAGCATTTCACAAATACAGTGCAAAGTTGCCAATGCCTTTTTCTTGAAGCCACATTTCCTGAATAACTTTCTCCGCTTGCAGTGTTTTGGCAGATACATTTATTGTAGCTTTTCTCTGTGTAACAAAATTTGCATTAAAACTGTTACAAAATGAGCCCGAGCCAGTGTAAGTCAGGCCAACATTATTCTTTCAAAGTCTTACAAATGATTTAGTAACTTCAGAAACAGTTTCAAACATCTCATGACATTTGAATCTTAAACTGCAGAGAAGTTACAGGATATGCATTTCAGTGGGTATTAAAATGTGATAATTAGAAAGAAACTCCATATTGTTAACTGCATCTGCTTATAGAAGGTCCACCGGGGTAGTCATGCAAAATGTGTAACAGAGAAAGTGAAATAATGTGAAATCTAATTTGCCTCTTTCCTTGGCATGCAATGCCTTCAAAAGTTTTTGGATGGCGCAGTGGTGCTGATGTCACTTTATACTACCAACACATATACATTGCTGATGTCACTTTATACCAACTCCAGGAATGGGGTTAGGAGTGTGATAAAAAAGATATCTGGATTGTTGAAACATGACATCTTACCTCAACTCAACTTTTCCCAGCCAGATAAATTATCATCAATATGGCTACCCAGGTGAAACAAACAATTCAGGAATGAAGGGAGGTGAGGAAGGAGAAAAAAGGATTCTAATAAAAAAATTCTATCTTCCAAAAATTCTGTTAAAAAATATCAGGAGGCCTGTTTGTTCTCATTTCTGTTTTACTTCTGGAGTGAATATAATCAGGTGCTATTGTTTTAAGCCTTAGCTAATTTTTCATGACACTTTGAGCTGGTATATCCATTACAAAGAATGTTTCTGTTATTTCTCTTTGTTGCATTGGCTAGTTAGATTTTGTACAAGCTTCTTGTCTTCATTTGTACATAAAGTACTGTCTCTGCCTAATCAAAGTCTTCTTTGATTAACCATCTTATCTGTTATTTAACATCACTGTCTGTCCTTTGGCCTTTTTTTTCTACTCCCTACCTAATCTGCATCTGGAAGGCTTTTAACCTCATTCTTAAATTAGATGGTTATCTTTTCTCATGTGTAGGTCTTTGTTTTCCTAATTGCCTTATATGGGTCCTTTTATCTTCAGCTGATGTTGTAATCTGCTTTTGTTTTCATTTGTGATTTCTTACACTTTTTGGGTACAGCCCATTTTCCAATTTTTTTTTTTGCAAATTTTTCAAGAGCCACAGGTATTTTTCTTCTCCTTTTAAAGTTTTATTTTGAGTCTAATAGCATCTTTGATGTGTACCATTTGCTTGATATCTTTCCATATGCTCATTTGCTGGAGCATTTATCTGCATTCTTTCTTTTTGCAAGAATCAGACCCTTATTTCTGTTTTAAAGTTTTTTTAAGTTAGTAGCTAGACAAGTAAACTAATTAGGACCATTACAGCTATAACCCGAACAAATACTGGCAAAGGCCAGTGTGCAATGTAAACCAAAATATACGGAGCAGACTACAAAATGATACACATACTATCGCAATTACATGTCACAATGTGATTAGCAATGGTGTTAGCAGATACCTGACATTTTTGTTAGTCTGTGCAATAAAGTCTGCCCCTTGGTGTGTAGCACAGTAACGCATTAAACAAGTTCAGTACATTCTACACTTTAACTAAGTCTTTGAATATATAATATGACTATTAACTGTTGTAGGTAACTAAGATGGTAAGACACACAGTTAAATGAAGAAGCAATACACAGGTACAAGATGTTGAACCAGAGGCCGTATGACTTGCAGAGAAAAAGAGGAAAATACAGACAGCGAAAGAAACACTAAGGCATATGTGTAGAAACCGAGTTTAAAAAAGTCAAACAGGCAAACAAGGTTTTGCTATACTGAAGGTGAACATAAGCAGAATGGGCCAAGTAGCTTGTTTATATACGGGTCTATATTACAACATTGAAAGCTCAGGTCAGCGAACACTTGTTCGCCAACCAATATACAGCGAAATGTCATTTCCATGAATCGCCACTACAGTAGGGTTGCCACCTTTTCAAATGCCCAAAGTGGGACATTTTTGGTACAAACTTCAGATTTTTTAGGCTGAAACATACCCACACCCAGTACAAAGGACAGAACTTCACTTTTTTGCCTAAATATAAGCTTATTCTTGTATCATTTTAGTTACTTATTCTGTTTCTTATAACATTTAGGTGTTACAGATACATAATAACTGTTTTATGCAACTATTAAATAAAATATAGGAAATAATTTTGTTCTAAAATCTCAGGACATTTGCCATTTTTACAATTTTTTGGCAGGACACAACTGCCCAAAGAGGGACTGTCCCTCGCAAAGTGGGACAGGTGGCAACCTTACACTACAGTGAATTTTTTCCTAGGGGAAAAAAATTGCTTAGAAAAGCAGAAACGACACAGCATTACAAACCTAACAAAGTGGGGGGGCTTCTCCCCCACACTCTCCAATGTGGGAGGTCTGTACCCTCCAAACTAAATATTCCAACTTTGAGATCACATTACAGTGGGGAAAAGGGCAAATCCATGATGATGGCTAAGCGATTTTTTTCCCCTAGGAAAAAATTCACTGTAGTGACTGTTCACGGAACTAACACTTTGCTGTTTATTGGTCAACGAACAGGTGTTTGCTGACCTCAGCTTTCAATATCTTAGCATTCTTTTCTGATAACTTTATTTACAAATGACAGAAAGGCTGAGATAAGAAGTAGTTTGTATGAAGGTGAACATGGGCAGAAAGTATCAAGCTATATAGCACATGCCCATGTGCAGATTAAACAAGAGTAGCTAGTTATTATGGAGAAGAAACAAACAAAAAAGTCATTACCTCACAGGTAGAATGTACAGGGTTTAATTTTTACCTAAGTGTGTAATAGTCTGCAGACTGACAGCCTAGTATTCACTTTGGAATCTACATAAATGAGTAAAAATGTTTACGACTTTATGGAGACTAGTGACAGAAAGAACTAATTTACACAGATGGACTCTATGCCACCGACAAGTTCTATCTTAGCCAGAAAATGCATCATAGGTCAAAGCTGGATTGTAAAGGTACAGCACTATGACTGCATCTTTAAATTATGAGGGATATGGAATGGAGTGTTCTGGAAGCAGATTGGGGTAAGGTTATCCATCATTTTGCATGAGAGTTAGCTGATGGGCACTAAACTTAGCATGGCTGGGTAGTATTACTATGCACTGCAGTAAGCCTGGGAAGGAAATGGCAGAGCCTGCACAGTGCTGGGGGGATAAAGTCCTGAGACAGAAGGACCATGAGTGAAATATTCAAGGAGGAATCTGAATCTGCTAAGAGCAGATTGGGAGATCCCAAGCATCAGGGTTGAGAGGTAGGTGGGTGGCAACTTTGGACCATAAGGGGTTCATGAAACCAGTATGGGACTTTACATGAAAAATAAGAATTCTAGTATGTGGTTCTAACAAGCAGAGGGGTAAAAGATATCCCTGTGAAGATACTATTAGCCTGCAGCATGGGTGCCAAGCTATGGTTTGGAAAAGGAAATGGGAAGGATAGAAGAATAAGGAGTAACGTACAAAGACAACAACGTGTGATTACAGTGCATATATTATGCCAAGCTGAGCGAAAGGGCAAAAATCAAGCAAGGAACTGGAGACAGTTTGGGCAGTGGACAAGATATGTGTAATTATATTTCACTTTTTTAACTGGATAAACTCCCTTGGTACAGGTGCCTCTTTTATGCAGCCAGCCCAGAGACATTTTGTACTTTAGTTGGTTTCCTCAGAGTCAAACAACAGGTATATAAAAACTGAGGGGGCTTAGAGCTGCATGCTAAAGCATACTAGGACCCTCAACACTTCTTCTGCACTAAACTTGGAAATGGAATTGGCCAAAGAGGGAGTAGTCAAAGATGTGGACAAGAGTTTGAAGAAGAGGTAAAAAGACAAGTGGAAGTGACTAATGTAGACTCATGAAAATGGGAAGCTAGTTATTACAGAAAAATATAAGGCATCCAGAGGTGGAAGAAGGCAAAAAATAAGTGCCACAAAATGCATAATAGCATCCTTCAGGAAGTCATCCACCCCTGGTAACTATCATATTAACAGTGGATCCCTATCACATACCCAAAATTTCAAAACTCCGAAGACAAAAAGGCGGAGACCATATCTCCGAAATTTTGAAATTCTGAAAATGGAAAAATAAAATAACCAACTTACCTGCATGTTTTTGCAGGGATGCAAGCCCCCCTGTGCCCCCCACACCACATGCTACTTAAATATACCAACTCTAAGATCACATTACAGTGAGGAAAATGGCAAATCCCGGGTTCCGCAATATACAGCAATCCCAATGGACAGTTGTCAGAGTTTCAAAACTTCAGAGATATGGTCTCGGCCATATCGTCTTCAGAGTTTTCAAACACTGGCAATGTGATAGGGACCCATTAACAACATACCCTTTAGCAGTGACCCAGTAGTCAGGGACTTAGGGACGCACATAGACAGTAATCTAGCCTTTAACCATCACATCTACAATGGTGAGGAAATCATTCTATTTTGGGTTGGAAGGGTGGCTTAATGGTTAAGGTGTTTGCCTTATAAACACAAAGTGCAGGGTTTGAGTCTCACAAGGGATAATTGGCTAGGCTTAAAATGGAATGCAAGGGCAATTAGCTTAATACTAAACTATGAACTATGAACAACTTATAAACAGAGGTATAGCATTTTTGTCCAAGGAAGTCATTGCTCCACTGTATTCTGCATTCATCAGACTTATCATTGAATACAGTGCCCCCTTTGGTATGTACCTAAATAGGCATATCCAACTATTTTTATTTTATTTTATTTATTTATTTAACATTTGTTTGCTGGGAAAGTCTGATTGGGACAGAGCCTATATCCAGCAGAGGTCTGGAGAGAAACACACCAGATGCATGTCTTTGGCATCAACTGAATCAACTTGAATGTCCACAGAGTTTCCTCACTAAAAAGAATACAGGGCTTAAGTAAAATGTTCTATGCAGAATGCCTCAAGGCCCTGTCCCGGTATTTTGTTTCCTACAGGCTGTTGAGAGGAGATCTATGCCTGGCATATAGGACATCATCAGGCTCCCTTTCTGATGGACCTCCTGTATATCTACAAAATAAACAGCACCAGAATTGTCTATGATAAAAAACTTAAACCTTGCCTCTGATATAAATAGGACCTGCTGGAGACACGTATGTATCCCAGAGACTACCCCTTCTGTGGAACAGGCTCCCCATCCATGTGAAGTAGAGTTCCTCCCTAAACCAATTTAAGTATAATTTATACAAGTGGATGGAGCAGGAAATTCATTCCTGGCTTGGCACCTTTGTCTCTAATGGACACAGGCAACCTGTAAATAGTTCATCTCCCAGGCCCCTGCTTGTAAATGTTTCATCTCCCAAGCCCCTTCTCATACTTATCAATGGTGCCAGAACTTGTCAGAGGTTTGGGATGCATGGCTAGGCTTACAAAGGCCCCTGTGGTTGTTCACCTAGTAAACACCTATGGTAGTAGTTCACGTAGTAAACACCTTATGGACCTATAAGGAGGTGGAAGTAGCATGCTACAAGTGGATTAGCATAATAGCAACAAAGATGTTGCTTGATGTAGAAGCGCAAGCCAACAGGGAGATGAAATGAAGGAGGAAGGAGCAGAACAAATGTGTTTTAGTTATACAGCAGAAAGGAGGGAAGGAGAGACAGAGCTGGCCAGCCAGAGCAAGGAGGCCAAGGAGGACATGGAAGGGCAGGAGTACACACAGTTTTCTCCCACATAAAGTCATGGTATATGTAAACTGATGTTACTCCAAATTGCCTGCAAGAGTGTGTAATGTGTTAGAGTGAGTGTGTGTGTACATGTGCACACATGTGTATGCAAATGTTTTTGTGTGTGTATGTGTGTGTGTGTGTGTGTGTGTGTGTGTGTGTGTGTGTGTGTGTGTGTGTGTGTGTGTGTGTGTGTGTGTGTACATGTTTGTGTGTGTGCGCACACTTCCTGCGATGGTTTGCTACTCTGTTCAGGATGGTTCCTCTGCCTTGCTCCAGAATGGCTCTTCTGCCTTGCTCCCAGTGGGTGCTGTTATTTGCTGTGTCTCTCTCACTGCCATGAATTGGTTTATGTTTATAATTAGAGAATGAATGCAGAACTGAATAAACACAGGACTTAGTATTCCATTTTCTTTAGCACAGGCTGGAAATTTTATATAATCTGTATTCATTTTTATCTCTTTCTAGTTGCATACTTAAAAAAATATGGTAGTCTGGCTGTGGAGCAATATAATTCTGGTATCCCTATTCAATCCCCCACTTTTAGAGGCAGCCCAAACAACCCAGAAGTCCAGTTATACTGCAGTTATATCCCCAGGAAATCCAATCAAGGGAACACATGAAATGTTTCCTTTTGAACTATTTCTACCCATCAGCAATTTTATTTATTTACTATTTGATGACCATTTTCAGCCATGACCCAGGCAGAAAGGCAAATACAGTAACATCAAAAAAAAGAAATGCACAATTATAGAACTAAACAGTTTCAATAAATTGTACAATATGGCTCGTAAAGAACTCCAGACTAATCCAAACTCACTTCCACGCTTTATTAAAACAAACTATTAAGCGCTTTTGTCCTGAAACTTAGGACTTCTCCAGAATATAAAATCAACGCCATCCACCAAATTGTTTTATATATGCACCAACCCAATTACAACAAAGCTTGTGATAAAACCAATTAAAGATTAACATTTTTAAAGAAAAAGCACATTTTCTCACATGCATAAAAAAAATTGTTTTGTACAGCACAGCATAAAATCAACCTTTCCAAAGGTTAGAATACTTCCACAATGCTATCAGAAGGGTCACAAACTTTTCCAATGATAAAACTAATTTGATTGTGGAGATGATGTCCTCAGTTTTGGACTATTACCATATTTTCTTTGAGGGAGAAGTATATAAGTAAGAGAAATGAGTTGCTATGGGGGCCTCTTGTGCCCCTATATATGCTAATATGGTTCTTTTAGAACGGGAAAATACACGTATTTGTACATCCAGATTTCAGGCTTTTCTGAAGCTATACCTCAGGTTCCTGGACAACGTTTTTATATTGTGAGAGAGAACTGAGGGTGAGATTGTTAACTTTGTAGATTATTTGAATGGTTCTAGTAATTTTTGGAGTTTCACCTATAACTTTAGCCATGATAGAAAACTGTTTGGACACACTTATTGCAAAAACTAGGATGAGGTTAAAATCTACAATTTTTAGGAAACCTACTGTGAGCAACTCTTATTTGGAGTTTGGAAGTTGTCATCCTTTGCCCAAAAATGAAATCTTGTTAAAGGACAATGTGTGAGTTGCTAGAATGACCTCACATCAAGCAGATCTATTGAAATAACTAGACAATGTAGAGGGTATGTTTGTGACAAGGAGGTATCCACGAAATCTGGTAAAAGAAACCAGGAATTATGTGCAATCTCAATGGGGAATTAAGTATAAACCCTTATTGGGGAAAGGGTTACCAAAAACCACCTGTAGTAACAGAGAAGAGAATTTTAGAAGAGCCCTGGTGTTAGAATTTGGCCCACAATCTGATATAAATAAAATTGTAAGGTCTGGGTGAAATATTTTGAGGCTGTACCCCAAAATACATCAACTATTAGGTAACAGCCCTACTTTTAGTTATAAGGGTTGGGAGGGTGGCCTAATGGTTATGGTGTTTGTCTTACAAACACAAGGTGCATGGTTCGAGTCTCCCAAGGGATAATTGGCTAGGCTTAAAATGGCTCGCAAGGGCAATTAGTCTAGTACTAACCTATGAACCTAAAACAGGAAGAAATTTAAAAGCATGCTTTGAACAGGGATTCAAAAAATAGACCACAGATGATGAAAAGAAGAACGGAACCAAAAAATTCGGGAGATGTGCCCAATGTCCGTACATACTGGAGGTGGGTAACCTAAAGTTAGATAAAAGTATAGGATCGAAAATATACTTTTTAAAATGAAATTGTCAGTCTACAATGATAGTGTATTTAGCTAAATGTATGGGATGTTCAAGTTACTATGTGGGTAAAACTGATAGGTATCTGCGTAGAAGAATTTACGAACACCAGTATGATATTACAAATGGAAATGAATTGAATGCCCTGTATAAGCATACAACAAACTGTCCCCAGCCCTCCATGTTTAAAGTTGGTATATTGGACAATGTGATGGTGAACCCTAGGGGGGAGACTTACAGATGCTTTTAGAGATAAAGGAAATTAAATTGCAGTTGAGACTACAAGCCTGTCATTTCCCAGGTTTAAACAAGCATGTCAGTATTCAGCCTTGGTTCAATTTTAAAGCTTTGGAAATAATTTGATATTTTGACACCAGTAAATATTTTTAGTCTTGTCCTAGAGTTGGATAAAGGAATGTTAAACAAGGTTTTTTGGAAAGGTTGATTCTACACTGTGCTGTAGCAAACAACTGTTTTTATGCATTTAAGAAAATGTGCTTTGTCTTTAAAATGTTAATCTTTAATTGGTTTTATTACAAGCTTTGTTGTAATGGGGTGGGTGCATATATAAAATAATTTGGTGGATGGTGTTGATTTTATATTCTGAAGAAGTCTTAACTTTCAGGACAAAAGCACTTAATAGTTTGTTTTAATAAAGTGTGGAAGTGAGTTTGGATTAGTCTGAACTTCTTTGCAAGTGAAACCAGCCGTTTTGAGTTGTGTTTAAGTCAATTTCTACTTTTATTCATGTTTTTTGATCAAATTGTATGACATTACATAGATTAAGGAATGCAAGTGAATTGACTCCAGCTCTATTCAGTAGCATACCGCCTGTTCAGAGGTGATCTCCGCCTGACGTACAAGGCCATGTCCAATCAGGAACTGATGGACATGCTCCACCTCAAAAAATCCAAATCCATCAGTACCACGAGAGCTAAAGACTTAAACCTCGGCACAAATATGAATAGGACATGCTGGAGGGATAGATTCATAACCCAGAGGCTTCCCATGCTCTGGAACAAGATCCCAGTTCATGTTAGGCACAGCCCCTCACTGACTCTCTTCAAGAGAAATCTTGATGAGTGGATGGGAGATTGTAAGTTTACCCCAGGGGTCACATCTGTGTCACTACTAGACAGGGGCACAGTAAACTAATTCTATTATATAAGGGGACCTTCACTGTGTCACTACTAGACAGAGGCACAGTATTCTAAATCTATTCTGTGCATTTGTGTACCATTTCATGGGGTGGCGAAAGCCACATCACTATGGCTAGGCTTACAAATGCCCCAGGGCAGATAGCCTAGTACCAAACTATGAAACTATGAAATGAATAAATTAAGTAGGACAGAGACACTAAGTCCAGAAATCTACAATAATAAATGATTTTTCAGTGCAACAATACATGATAATAACTGTTCATTAAAAGAATGTCCAGGAGAGTGGACTGAAAAGAAGTGCTCAGGAGTAATATTTACTTACATTTAGCTGACCTGGTTAGTCCTACTAGGCTAGTGACTCCTTTTTATTGGAGATCCAAGATAGTATTTATGCTACTAAAGGACATTTGGCCAGGGTATTGGGGAACTTCCCCTACTCTTTTCAGTAATTGCCATGGGACCTTTTACATCCACCTGAGCTACCTCCTACACAGGCAGATGGAGCCTTGGTTTGATGTCTCATCCAAAGGATAAAGTAAATATAATAGTTAATGTTAGTTATTCAATGAATTGGTGCTAGGGAGGATAAGTGAAAGGAGGCTTTTTATTTATCTATTACTGAAAAAGCATTTTCAGACTGCTTCCCTACAGAGATACTCAGAAAGAAACCTTTTGAACTCTGACAGACTTTCTTGACACCCTCTTACTGCAGGTAATTTATTACATTGAGATGGACCAGTTCTGGAGAAGGCCCTTTGACCCATGACAGTTTTAAACAGGTGTTGTGTCAGTGAAATTATGTTCTCCTGCATGTTCCTTAAGGGATATAACTTTTCCATGATTGGAAATTTTCTTTTCAGAGAGACTCATTTTAGAATTTGATATAACCCTTTGATGGTTGTAGTTTAGGGTCAGCATGCATAACAGTTTTACCTTGAAAGGGCAGTACCCTTTAAGTAGATGCAAGACTCATAGATGATTCTTTTTTTTCAGTAGGCTAATCTTGTCGATCTCTGATATGTTATACCATTCCACGAATGTGCAGTATGGTGCTTACTCAAATATGGCTTATGATGTAGAGGAAGGATATATGCACACTGCTGACTGCCTGCACATAACACATCAAGGCACATGAGGACACCTGTGGCTACATTTCTCTGTGACATGTCAGCTGCACATCTCACTGACCACACACACAGTGCTTGTTACCCAACAAACAACGGTGAGACAAGAGCAGGCATTGCTATTTCCTTTTTTGAGATACAGCATAACAAGTTGAAACTTTATCCACTGGGACAGCATAATTGAGATGATCCAAGCAATGATTTATTTTAAGATTCTTTCTAGAAACTTCAAAAGAAGCTGATAAGTGAATATTTTAGTTTTGCTGTTTGAAACCTAACAAAATTATTTGACTGGGTAACAAGGCTATTAGATCAGAAAGAGGCTATGCATATGATCTATATAGACCTTAACAAAGTATTTGATATGTAAGTATACAATAGGTGATTGAACAAATTAGAAAGCTAAAGGGTGCGTCCTAGGACTCCTACATGGGCAGAATACAGGTTAGCCAATAAGATACACATGGTCATAGTAAATGGAGATACCAGCAGAAGACGCAGTCATTCCACATCCACCCTGGCTATTATAATGTCTGTAAAACTAATGAAAACTAGATGCAAAGGTATTAAACATCGCGTGAATTGTTTTCTTTATCAGTTGCTCTGCACCTTTTCTACAGGCATCATCATACATCTCAGTTGTCCAGATTTTCACAAAATATTCAGATGTTTGCCTTATATTCTTCATCTGTTCCTCATAATTAGTGTTTTTTGGGCAAATCGTTGAAGATTTATGTCACTAAATAATGACAGACATTTGAGTCTCAGACTTTATACCCTTTAGAAAATTAACACTAATGCAAACCATGTTATTCTAGCAACTTTCTAACTTCGTAAGAGTAATAGTTAAAATGTGTACCTGATTTTGGACCTTTGTTCCCCCATTATTTTTGGGTTTGTCTTAATTTCTTGATCTAAGCAGGTTGAGGGGTATAGGCCTACTCTTTGTACAGGTATGCACAGAACAAAGGCATTCCAGAGAAAGGCAATACAAATTGCATATGCTCTGCAAGAAAAGAGATTCAAAAATAGACTAGCAGAGTTAAACGTGTAACCCTGCAGAAAGGAAGTGTGGAGAAGGATACTAGTAACTATTAACTATCTCAAGGAAATCTGCAATCCAGGGAGTATAGTGATGGACCATCTTTAAAGAAGACACACGAGAATGGCAGGACAGTTTTGAAGAGCAAGTTGAATGATTCATGGGCGAATGATTCATGGGTGATATGCAAAGTTACCATTTTGTAGGCTTCCTAAAGATTTGATAAATGTGGTCTGGAAAATAAGCAATTTGAGGTATTGGTAAAACGAGAAAGTGTAGCTTTTATAGATTGTAGGGAAATAATAAGATTAGATAGATAAAGTAATGATTATCTGCCACTGAAATCTGTTCTGTACACTCGTAAGAGATGAGGCAATTTGCTATGGTTGTATTGACAATGTATAAAGGCTGGATGTAACTGCTGAAGCAAAAGCGCACCTGTTATAACTACACATTTTTATAATTCCGTAACGTAATTTTAGAAAACATTTATAACTATAATTTGTAGCCATTCTGAAACTCTAAATTATGTAACAGTTGTAAAATTATATAACAGTGTTGTATGAGAGTTAAAAATGAACAGAGCTGTGCATGCTTTATTTCAAAGTATTTGAATTGTATGCAGATATATACCCCTATTCTAGACAAAGAAAGCAATTAGACATAATTGGCATGGACTTTGCACAAAGAAGCCATGCTGTCTTAGGTCAGGTAATCTTCTGAATTCAAAGTAATTCCCTAGTGTTTTTTTTTTCAAATGTGTCTAATTTCCTCCATCTCTGTCATTAGACTGATCAGACTCTAATTGCCTTTCTGCTCCCTGCTGAAATGAGGACAGAAGTGTGTGCCATTTTTATGTTCTGTTGTTTAGTTTACCACTGTGCTTTACTATTCCTTCCTGCTGCAGTTTCTATCTAATTTTATTGTTTCTTTCTTAAGCCTGTTTGAAAGGGATAACAAACATCATTCACCAGTTTTGCAGGGCAAGATATTTTGCAACTGAGTTGCTTAACATATTTATGAAGGGCTAAACTATTTTCCTAACCTCATTTTACTTACTTGCGTTGTCACTGAAGTTTTGCAACCTTATCCATGTTCAAATTCAAAAGTATAAAGCTCTGTCCTGTTTGAAAGACAGTAAAGTGAAAAAGAAACATGTGAAACTCCATTCTATATGCTGTAAAAGTAACAGAGTCTTTACATGGAGGCACTTCTGCTACAGGAAATACACTATTACCAGCTTGCAAGGCTTTGATGATCATCCACTTTTCCCATTCCCAGTTCTTTTTGTGACTTGCAGAATCATGTTTAAAAATATGTTTGAGAGTTTCTACACTGTCCATTTTTCTCTTATTCCATTAGATGTTAGCATCTAAATCTGCCCATTTTCATAATGACTCCTTCAAATAGTAAATGTTTCTGCAATAAACAGACTGCATCCTCTGATGACTACAGTTTTGTTTATTTATTAATTTGTCATTGGGGTCTCTAAACTGCTAAATCAGAGTGAAGAGTGGTATTAAAACAATCGGCACTGTAACAGAGGAGATAACAGGGCAACATTGCCACTGTATTAACTACAATAGGCATATTTCATACACCAAAGCAAACATATGCTTCTTTCATGGAAAGTAATCTTTCAGTTGCCTGGTGAAATTAAAATGAGTGCATGTTCTTTTAACTGGAATTTATTTCCAGATTACTGGACCTCAAATGGAAAACATCATACTAAACCTGAGTTAGAATCATGAAATATTGTAAATATTATGTGTTCTTGAATGAGCAGTCAGCTGCTGTGTGGACATTTTAAATGTATGAGTAAGAATGGGAGAAAAAATGAGAAACAGCAGCTTTCGTTTTAGACAGCAGGGAAAATAATTTGCTTGTAAAGAAACTGACATCATGATGCATCCTTTTATTATCTGGGCTGACAGTCGGGTTCAGAGATAGGACAGAGGTGTATGAAGTGGCATATTTAATTTAGGACTGCTTGTAGTATAGCATGGTTTGTGAAGGATATGGTTTTGGTTCTTTATATTGAGATTTTAAGTTAAGAAATAAAAATGCTCTTGGTTAACATGCTATGACTAAGCCATTCAACAAAGGATAAATAAATCAATAAAAATAAATAAAAATTAATAAAACCAACTACGAAAAGGGGCTTTTTCAAAAAGAACTCCAGTACCCTGGATCAAGCATAGTTTTGTACCTTGGAAAGAACTGCCATAATTATGACACCACAAATTGTGTGTGAAGGAATAGTTGAAGGCACAAATTGCTGGAACACACATCAGCAAGCCAAAAATATATATCAAATGATTTAATATCTAAAATAAAATAGTTTGGCACCACACAGTTGTTCAGTACTTTTGTCTCAAAGACTTCATCAGAACTAAATGCTTTGCAATCAATACCATTCTTATATACATACTGAGTACACCACATGACTTCTTTTCCTGTTTTTATTAAAGATTTTAAAATCAAACAGTGACAATTAGAAATATAATTGCATAACTAAAAGAACAACAAACAAACAACTAGGTGAAAAACAAGAAAATTATTATTTACAAAGGTGTCTACTTAGACAACAAAATTCTAACAAAAAGAAAAATCCAATAAAAACTGCAATCATTTAGTTATTAAAGCTTGTTTACCCAGCAGCTCTTTAAATTTCATCCAAACATCATGTGAAGAGGTATCTGTGGAAGTTCTTGACTTGATCGTGATTAGTTCAAGTTGGCATACTTCAGTTGTAATGTTTATGAATTCTTTCATGGTTGGGTTACACTCAGTTTTCCAATTTTTGGTAATAACCTTCCTTGCTACTGTTAGGATGCCCCATTAGAGGAGGTATTTTGTTCTCTCGACACATGTAGGAATTGGAGCATTAAATACAATTAAAGATTTAGTTAACATAAATTCATCATTGAAGACGCCTGTAAAAAGGAATTTATGTTAACCTACTATGGCTTAAGTCTTATACAACCTAAAAAACATATGTTGCCAGTTAGCTTTAATGTTCATTTTACATCTCCAGCAACCTATATCTTTTCTGTACATTAATTCAATCTTGTATAGCATAAGTTCTATGTATAAACGTCTAAGAGAATATTTTACATTATTTTTTTATCAGCTTTGCTTGGGAATTACTGTTAATGAGTCTAAACTAATCCCAATAGTTTTCTTTATAGTATTTCATTGAATCCTTAATCACTTTATATATATTAGACAGAAGTCCTTTCCCTATCATATTCTGGTATATCAGAATAGTTAAAAAGTCAATTAATTGAGGGTATGAGTTTCTCACTGTTGGTTGCATTGCATTAATCTTTTGTTCACCTGTCTGCAATTGTGAACTTGAAGCCACATATATTTGTTTAAATCATGCTTGTCTATAATACGATCACCATTATGTAATTTCCCACTATCCAACAACTGATACCAATATATCAATTTTTTCTTTAAATGCATTTTGGGTGTATGCTATGGGAAATAAAAAAAAGATCCATGCTTTATATTCAGGATTCATATAATTAAAATTAAAGTAACTAATATTGAGTTAATATAATATGAATTAATATATTTATTTTTACTTTCTGAGAAATAGTCTTTTAGTAGCAGTGAAAATTATTAAATTATTTTTTTGTATGATGTGATTTTATCAAATGATTAGATTTGCACCAAATGTTTTGGCTAAATCTCTTTCTACTTAGCATTATAATTATTGTTTAACCAATAAAGTATTGTCTTAGTAATTGATGATAAAGAATATATTTCTAAATCTGAAACTCCAATACCACCAGATGCCCGGTGTCAAATACGATGATTTAAAGGCAAACTAATTTTATTAGGATACCAAAGAAATTTCAGGGACAGGGAATTATATTATTTTATATTATTTCTTGAGGGAGGAAGAGATAAAGACTGTATTATATATAACACTGTAGGTAAAATAATCATTTTAATTAAAGAGTCTCTCTTCCATGGTAAAAAGAACTTATTCCATTTATTAAGAATATGTTTATGGAATTTAAATTATTATTATAGTTAAGAGTTATTACATTTTTGCTATTATTTATTTTATTTATTTATTAGCAATTTGATTACCGGGGAAGTCCACTGGGCCGAATTGACCCATTTTCAGTGGAGGCTCAAGGAGAAAAGCTCTAAGATGCATTATACAATTTAGATACAACTGATAGTTAATATTAAAGATATTATGTAGAATAGTTACTCATAAATGCATTTAATATCATGCATAGTTAACAAATTCATTAAGCTTGAAGGTAGGGATCATACAGTTTCATTTGAGGAAAACAGATATGGGTTAGGTGTGGAAACAGTTTACATACAAACCTTTTAAGAAAATGTAAATACGCTTTACATACACACATCAACAGTAGAATGTTATTTACAATATTTACAAGGTTGGGCTGTGAGAGGGTAGCTGTAGGAGTTGTTGAGAGCTTAGAGAGAAGCTACAGAAATTGTTGAGAGCTTAGATAGGCTCATAGGAAGATAACTATGAGAGTTGTAGAGCTTGGGAACCAGAGCAAGAACCCTCTTGGATTAGGATGGGTGAAGGCAGGTACATTTCCATTTAGTAGACAGGTGTTTGAATAGTTGGGTTTTGAAGTTTTCTGAGTTTGATATGGTTCTTAGTGTGGAGGGAAGGGAATTCCATTTTTTGCGGAGTGAGAAAGATAGGAGAAGTTGGCCAGCAGGACGTTTAGGTTTATGGATAGTAATTAAGTTGATTTTCTGATCGGAGAGCTCTTTTGGGTGCATAAGGGGGAAGGATGCTAGTTAGAGCGGGACATTTTGTTGGGTGAAATATGAGTCTATATGCAGTAGTGAGTTGGAGATAGTCTAGGTAGTTTGGGAGTTCAAGCCAATTCAGAGATTGTAGGGTTAGGCAGTGATGGGTGGTATTTTTACATTTAGAGGCAAATTTAGAGATTTTGGTGTAGCAGTTTTCTAGTTTAGAGGAGATAGAGGAGGACAGGTTGGTTAGGAGAGGGGCTCCGTATAATAAGAAAGGAAGAAGATAAGTCAAGGCCAGAGTTTGCCTGGTAGAGTTGGAGAGAAAGTGATTATTCTTTTACAGCATACCTAGCTTTTGGGGGGTTTTCTTAATATTTTGTTGAATATGAATATCAAACTTGAGGTGTTCATCTACAGTAATGCCAAGTAGTTTGGCAGAGGGGACTACTTCTATAGGTGAGTTGGTTTGACTATAGACTTTGAAGTTGTTTTTATCCTAGGAGAGGGTCTTTGTGGGAGGGAATAGTAGAATCTTTGATTTATTTGCATTGAGAGAGAGGTGGTTTTGGCGCATCCAGTTTTCAGTTGTTGAGAAGGCAGTTTGGGTTTTAGTCAGCAATTCAGAGAGGTTTGAGGCAGAGCAGACTAAGGTTGAATCATCTGCGTATTGAATGATTTTAGCATCAGGAATAGCAGTGTGAAAGTTATTGATGAAGATGTTAAAAAGCATTGGCCCAAGGATGGATCCCTGTGGTTAGGTAGAAAGGAAGAGATGGAGTTGTTCCATTTGATTGCCTGTGATCTGTCTGATAGATAGCTGGAGAACCAGGATAAAGCATTATGTGAGAGATTAAGGTTTGAGAGATGACAGAGAAGGTGCTTGTGGGAAACAGTATCAAAGGCTTTAGATAGATCGAGTAAAACAGTACAAACTAAATGGCCTGAATCTCGGACTTGATTGACAGTTTCTAGGAAATAGTGTAGTGCAGTTATTGTGCTATGGCCTAAACGGAAGCCATGCTGGGTAGGAGTAAGAAGATTGTTTTGGGTCAGGAAAGGCATAAGTTGGAGATGGATGCATTTTTCTAGGATTTTGGAGATTGGTGAGAGCAAATCAATGGGGCAAAAGTTTAAGATGCTGGTATTTTTGCCTCCTTTATGAAGAGGAAGAATATAAGCTGAGCGCCAGAGTTTGGGGATGTATGATTCTTTTATGGATCGGTTGATAATGATGCTGATTGGGAGAGCAATGCCATCATTTAGCTCATTTTAGGAAGGAATAGGGAATATTGTCGGGAGCATTAGAGAAGGTTTAAATCTGGACAAACATTTTTTATAAAGTTAGTGGAGATGGGTTTGAGTTCAAACAGATGAGGTGAGTTAGAAGGGGCAGAGTGTAGAGCAGTTGGGTTATTATTGGGAAATATCTTGGTGAGGGAAGTAATAGTTTCTATGAAAAATTAGTTACATTCAGAGCCTAATTTGAGGTCACGTCTGATGAATGCTGAATACAGTGGAACAATGACTTCCTTAGATGTCATACCTTTGTTTATAAGTTTTGCAACATAGAATGATTTCCATGCCACTATAGACACGTGATAATCAAAGTCTAGATTACTATCAATGTGTGGCCCTAAGGGGTGAGTTGTCAATATGACAGTTACTAAGGATAGATGACTTCCCAAAGGATACTATTATGCATTTCTTCACATTTAGTTTTAGTCAGTGGCTCTGACACCAGTTGTTTGTCTGTGTCAGCTCCTGCTGGAGAACATTTGTGTCAGTGTCATATTCAATGACAGCTCCTATTTTCAATCATCTGCAGATTTAGTCAGCCAGAAACCACTGACATTGCCCTTGACTTCTGAGAAGTAAATGACAAAAGGGAGTGGTCCATGAACTGATCCCTTAGGGATTCCACTTGTGACTGGCCTCTTTGTAGAAGTGGATTCCCCAATTCTAACTTCCTGGGTCCTATCTGTGAGCCAGTTGGCTATCCACTGGGTGACATACGGGTTTGTATCTAACCTCTTGAATTTGTCAATAATGCCCGAGTGGGGTATTATGTCAAATGCCTTGGCCAGGTCAAGGTAAGCAGTGTGAATTATTTTGCCCTCATCCATTGCTTTGGTGACCTTCTCAAAAAAGTCCACCAGGTTAAGTAGGCATGATCTGCCATTGAAAAAAAAAACAAACTGGGTTTGGTCCAGTGTCTGGAGGTTTACTATATCTCTCTTGATCATCTGCATGATAATTCTTTCCATTGTTTTACGTGTAAGACTAGTGAGACTTATGAGTCTGTAGTTTCCAGGATCTGTAGATGGCCCCCCTTTGTGCAGAGGGGTGACTGCTGCCTTTCTCCATTCATGAGGCATGAAGCCTCTTTGGAGGCTAGTAATTCCAGAGGCCCTGATAGGTCATGTTTCAAGCTATTTAGACGGCATCCTGGGATATTGTATGGGCCCACTGATGCAGTGTTCATGGTCTTAGTGAGAGCATTAAGGACCTCTTCCATAGTGATAGTAGGGGGAGTTATATTTGGGTCTATATTACGTTGTCAATCATTTACATATTCAAAGGTCATATGGTCAACACCATATGATCGAACATGTAAATGTTCAAACATTTCAATGAAGATCTCTGTACAGTGCGGAAATGGAAGTTTTCGATTTCTGCAATGTAGTGCGTTCTCAGAGTTAATATATTTGAAGAGTGGGGGGTGTGGGGGGCATAGTCCCCCATGAGGGGGTGTAGGAGGGCTTTCCCCCCTGCTTAACCTTTCAGGTAGGTTTTTTCTGTTTTGTTTTTTTTTTTTTTTTTGATTTTTAATTGTTCGAACATATGGTGTCAACCATATGGTGTTCGAACTTTTAAAAGTTTGATAATCTAATATAGACCCTTATATTTGATGATATTTCCTGAGGAAAGGTTGAGGGAGAGAAAGGAGTAAAGTTGGAGTTGAATTTATCAGCTAGGAGGTTTACTATATCTTCTGGCTTAGTATACATAGGTTTACTATATCTTCTGGCTTAGTATAGGTGGCTCCATTTTCAATGAGCTCTGCGCACAATTGTGTATTGCCTTTAAGGTTGTGGATATTGCTAAAGAATGTTTTGTGGTTGTCCTTGGTCTAGGAGGTCAAACATACCTCATATTTGGCTTTGATAGACTTTATTGTCCTCTGAGTTGTTTGTTTAGTTTGATGAAAGTGTTCTTATCCTGCTAGGTGCTGCAGCTCCAAACTTTTGCCATGATTTTCTTCCTCTTGTTATACAGCTGATTGATTTTGTGATTCCACCAAGGTGGCTTGTTTTTTTTTCCTAGATGTTTTTATTAAATTTATAAATGAATAGCATTATGTTTGATTGATGAGAATTACATATATAAATAAAAGACCGAAAACAATACCAAACAGAGAATTAATGCAATAAACTATTTACAGGGTGTCTACAATTTAAAATAGAAGCAAAACAATTATTTCACAAAATTATGTTTAGTTCTAGTTTTATATCCTTTTGTTCAGCAGTCACTTAAGTTTCATCCAGGAATTAAGTGAATAATTTTGCCTAGTGCTTTTTTCTTTAATTGTTAAGATTTCCAGATGATAAGTCTCAGTTGCAATGTTATAAAAGTCTTTCATCGTTGGGCTGGTACTGCTTTTTCAATTTCTTGTTATCACTTTTCTTGCAATTGATTAAAGAGACCAAAGAAAGGGATAATGAAGTTTCTTAACACATAGAGGAATTGTGTATTAAACAAAATGAATGAAGTATTTAAAAAAATATCATTAAAGACAGTCTGTAAAAAAAATTGGCATTATTCCAGAAAGGGTTTAACTATGTTGATTCACATATCATATGTTGACAATTGGCTCTAACACCCATTTTTTTTTTGGTTAAATTGAGAAATAACTAATACTGTGTATTGTTTATTATTTAACCAATTTATATATTTTATTAAAAGAGAAAGCATATGACAGGATGCCTAGAGAGGAGCTGTGGTATTGTATGAGGAAGTCGGGAGTGTCAAAGAAGTATGTAAGAGTGGTACAGGATATGTACATGGGTAATGTGACAGTGGTGAGGTCTGTGGTGGGAGTGATGGATGCGTTTAAGGTGGAGGTGGGATTACATCAAGGATCAGCTCTGTAGTGAGAGTAGGGAACAGGTGGAGGAGACCCTGGAGAGATGGAGATATGCTGTAGAGAGAAGAGGAATGAAGGTCAGCAGGACTAAGACAGAATATATGTGTGTGAATGAGAAGGAGGATAGAGGAATGGTGAGGATGCAAGGAGTAGAGGTGGCGAAGGTCGATTTGTTTAAATACTTGGGATCAATAGTTCAGAGTAATGGTGAGTGTGGAAGGAAGGTGAAGAAGAGAGTACAGGCAGTATGGAGTGGGTGGAGAAGAGTGTCAGGAGTGATTTGTTACAGACGAGTACCAGTAAGAGTGAAAGAGAAGGTCTACAAGAGGGTAGTGAGACCAGCTATGTTATATGGGTTGGAGACAGTGGCATTGACAAAAAGGCAGGAGTTAGAGTTGGATGTGGCAGAGTTAAAGATGTTAAGACTTGCACTGGGTGTGATGAGGGTGGACAGGATTAGGAATAAGTATATCAGAGGGTCAGCCCAGGTTGGAAGGTTTGGAGACAAAGCCAGAGAGGCAAGATTACATTGGTTTGGACATGTGCTGAGGAGGGATGCTGAGTATATTGGGAAAAATATGCTAAGGATGAAGCTACCAGGTAACAGGAAAAGAGGAAGGCCTAAGATAATGTTTATGGATGTGGTGAGAGGAGACATGCAGGTGGTTGGTGTGACAGAGCAAGATGCAGAGGACAGGAAGAAATGGAAACAGATGATTCACTGTGGCGACCCCTAACGGGAACAGCCGAAAGATGAGGATGATTAAAAAATGTGTCTCTTGAACAAATACAACCTGAGGTGAGAAAAGGCTTAAATATTTATAAAAGCTAGCTCTTTTACAACCACTATTCAGTCCATTTATATTAATTGATAAACACTTTAAATTCTTCATCTATTAAGATCTATCTTTTAATTTATATAAGTTTATCTGTAGTATGTAATAAATAATCCTACAAAGACTACTGGAGAAACTGTTAATTATTAATAAAAGGAAGCATATTTTAGTGTTAATGTTAGAAATAAAATAGGTTCATAGGTTCATAGATTAGTACTAGGCTAACTGCCCTTGTGAGCCATTTTAAACCTAGCCAATTATCCCTTGTGAGACTCAAACACTGTACCTTGTGTTTGTAAGGCAAACACCTTAACCATTAGGCGACCCTCCCAACCCTATATTTGTATACAGTAGAACAAAAAGTTAAGAACTATATAACATGGTAAAGTCTAGTCATTCCATCACTTATGGAGTATATAACTCCAGACCTAGACGGTGTCTCCATCTAATAAGTTTAACCCTACTGTTCAAAAACTAAATTTTGTATGAAAATATTACAAACGATAATGTCAAATAAAAGTTTGATTATGATTAATTTACTCTCTTGTAAATTTTCTCCCTTTAAAATTGAATAGGTTTCTGCAGAAAGACCACTAGACAAAACTATAGCAAATGTATATGTGAAGCTGATTATTACTCTTATAATATATTCTCTAAAAATAATATTTAATAAAACAACCAAATATAACTATATATAGTCTATCACTTAAGACTTCAGAATGTCAGCAACTAGTAAATTAATTAAAATAAATTAAACTTATTAACTTATATATATTATGTACAGAATTAAAACTGCATGAATGTGTTCAATTATATTATTTGTTAGGTAAGTGGAAGATATTTTCTTGCTATTATAGTGACTTTAAGACAACTTAGGTTCAATAAATCAATGATTACTCGCAAAAACTTTAGTAAATTTGACTAAATGTTGCACTATTTACCTAAGTAAGGCCTGTTACATCTTTGTAAATATCTAACATATTTTGTTTGGTTAATTCATATCATTAAATGGTTTATATTATGTCATATGTTTATGAATATGAATACCCTTCTTAGTTTTTATAATTAACAAAAGCAAAGTTTTATATATATATATATATATATATATATATATATATATATATATATATATATAATTAATATAAGTTTAACAGGTACATATTATGTTTTCTGTTTCAAATAATATCAAATGTCATTAAGTACCTTGTGAGAAGATTATGAAACATGAGAAAAAAATAGTACATTTTAATTGGAACAGATCTTGTCCTTACTTTTCCCACAATGTTGCTCAGTATAAAGAATGAGACCATAAAACACATTTATAGCTATGAATTCCCTTAAAAGTTTGTTCCCCATGTGAAATGTAAACACCAGATCAGAATATTCACTTTGTCAATCCCAAAACAGAGAAGATTCATTTCAAGTTCTATTCAATTTAAGTGATTGGAGAAACCCAAAGTTATTTCATACAAGTATATTTTTCTCAATAATCACCATTGATTTTATTGATAATTAGCATGAAATTATAGGTTCATAGGTTCATAGATTAGTACTAAGCTAACTGCCCTTGCGAGCCTTTTTAAGCCTAGCCAATTATCCCTTGTGAGACTCAAACCCTGCACCTTGTGTTTGTAAGGCAAACACCTTGACCATTAGGTCACCCTCCCAACCCCTTCCAAATTACTTGATATATTGTACTTATTTTGGTACAAATGGCAGAAGAACAGTCTTTTTAACAACAATAAAATTCCATACCAGTTATTAGTATCAAACAGATGTTAACATCCCTAACTCCTTGATTAAGTAATGTATTCTTGACTATGTATCAGATAATGCATGCTCTATTTGGTTTGTTAGTAACACTAAAATCCTAGGAATATGGGACTGGGGAGAAATAGGGCACGAAATGTCAACTTAATATCCTCAGAAGAGGAAAATATTAAGGCAAGTGACACTAAAGATGGCTAAAGTTTCTTAAAGAATGGGTCTCCTACAAGTTAGCTCATGCTGAATCAGGTTAGAGAAACCTTCCTGAATTAGGAAGGACAAGGTATATGTGTAGCATCATACACATCTCTATTTCCAAAGAAGGAACTAGGTGAGTATGATTTGTAGTCTAGGGTAAGCAGAACAGCCTACTTTATGAAGTGCGAAACTGACCTATTCACTTCCTTGCAGTTCTCTGTGTTAGAATGAAGGTTAATCCAAAAGAACTTTGTTGCAAATCCAACTAGCTTGTAGGGCCTACTATCGCCCCTTGAAATATCTTGCATCTACTGCAGCAGAAAAATAAACCCTCTGTGTCTGAGTAGTAAAAGTAATTCCAATGAGTATTGGAGATAAGGAGACAAAACAGAAAGCACAGTGACAAAGTGGGCAAGTATTAAAAATCTTCTAAATTTCCTGCAGAATGAGTAAGCATTGAATGCTGCCAAAAACTGTTAGGATAGACAAAACAATACTCAGTTACAAATTTAAAAATAAAATAAGTAAGGTACAACATGAGCCATTTAATAGTTTCTTGTTATATACTTGTGATTCAGTTGCTAATGATTCAGTTGCTAAGTTCAAACATAAGTAGAAATCAGTTGACTTTATGAGAATCTGCAACAGCTTTAGGAATTATCACCAAAATTATGTCACATTCTCCATTAATGGTATAGCTGAAGAAGACAAACAAAGTGCAAGTGTACTTATAATAATAAATATTTTATCCCAGCTGTAATGTAATTTAGAAGCTCGAGTCAAACCTTTGAAAGTTTGAATGTGCTTTATGTCACAATATAAAGTGTGATATATAGATTTTTTGGGTCTATATTAGAACACCGAACATTTAAAATTTTGAATGTTCTAATATCAACTTGTATATATATATATCAAAGAAACAGGACACCAATTTTTTTCCTAGGGAAAGAATTCAGTTGTCCGTTTCTATTGCTTCGGTATTTTCAGCACTGTGGTGGAAAGTTATGGCTAAGTGTGCGATTGTGTGGACATGAGGGTTAGGGCAGGTTAGGTGAGTTAGGGTTAGGGCGCAGGTCAGGTAAGTGTACAATTGTGTGGACGTGAGGGTTAGGGCGGGGTAGGTGAGTTAGGGTTAGGGTGCAGGTGAGGTGACTGTGCGATAGTGACGGACGTTAGGGTTAGGGTTTGGGTTAAGGTAAGTGGATAGTTAGTGGTGTATGAATAGTTTAGTGTAGGGTTAGGTGTAAGAGTTTAGGTGTATGTGTGTGGATTGCTGTTTGTTTGGTGTGCTTGTGTTGTGTGTATGTGTTTTGGAACAGCTAATTTTTTCCCTGGGAAAAAATTCACTGTTCTGAATGTTCGATGTTTTAAATTTTCGATTCATAGGGTTCGATATTAGAACACTCGACATTTTGAATGTTCGGTGTTCTAATATAGACCTGATTGTTTGTGCCAATTGATATATATTTATTTAAAAAAGATCTATTTATTTATTTATAAGCTGCCATCATTCAACAAGCACCTAATCTAACATTGTTAAACAGCATTACTAAGTTTCCTAGTATTTCTTGAATAGAAAAGCTTTCAGTTATTACACTTGTTTTTTAATTTGACACAACATCCATTTATTCAAAACCAGCATTAAATGACCCATTACCAATCCAAACAACATTTTTATGCTTATTATCCTTTTTTACTAAGACGCACTAGGCTGAAAATAGCAAAGAAAAGGGTCAATAAAATGCGTTCTTAAAGCTGCTTCTTTTCCACAAAAACAAAATGTCAGTTATTGAGCAACTGATTCAGATAATATAAGCATATCCTAAAGTATAATGAAGTATATTGAAAGCCTGTATAGACACACACCAACTAGGTTATGCTCAGAAACATTCAGCCAAATTCCAATAGAGCTGCTCCCATTGTGGCCCCTTCAAAAAAAAAACATTAAGATAAATCACTAAATCTCCCGAAGCCGCGGTGGTACAGCGGTAGCATTGTTGCCACACAGCAAGAGATTCTGCTGTTCGATTCTCAGCTGGAGTGCCTTCTGTGTGGAGTCTGCATGTCCTCCCCGCGGTTGAGTGGAGTTCGAAAGACATGCGTGAATGGGCATGCCTTCACTGAAGGTTGAGTTTCGGGCTGGCAGCTCGGCACCATAAAAAAATCTACTGCCAAACATTAGTGAACCGGAGTTCTGCTGTGGCGACCCCTAACCGGGAAAAGCCTAAAAGACAAACAACAACAACTAGGAGTAAATCTCCCGGTACTCGGTAACCACAGTATGTCTGTCTATATATAGGCTTTAAACCTGACTAAGTCACTTAAAAACATCAATTAAGGTGGCGCACCATTGTAAAAACAAGCTTTCAGATAAAATTTCGATGCACCAGAATCAAGATTCCCTGAATTAAACTCTTAATTTAATCTTCTGTGTCTCACTCAGTACTGATTGATCTAATGAGACTGCAATAAGTTAAAATTCAAAGAATGCTGGTTTAAAATAAAGTTAAACAGAGTTTAAACTTGAACTATACTCACTTAAATTACAGTTTTTCGACTCCTGAACTCAGCGTTTGTGGTACACTTGAAAGATAAAAAATGGCAGTACAAACCGCTGCTGACACTCATATAAAGAACGGAACTGGATACAAATAGTCCACAATAAAATGCTATAATCCACAAAGCGGTTAATGTGAAGGTTCACCAACTGGAATCATAAGTGAAACGCCACAAGAAATCGTCGCTCACTGAAACTGTTAGTAGTTTAAAAAATTTTTTAATCACCATACAAAACGTTAAGCGCTTTCACTCGTACACCACGAGCTTCCTCAGAACAATCTGAATAGTCTGTCATTCATTTTTAAATATACCAAATGGCGCCAAAACAGTAATGTCCTTAAAGCTACAGTGCTTGTTCCCTAAATATAAATTAAATATCTCTATAATACAAATATAACTATTACATATAAAAGATATGTTAGGTTAAAATTATAAAATATATGATGTGTAAGGTTATATACAATTGTTTGTTATTTGTATGTATCTAAAACTTCACCTTTTATCAAACCAATATTGAATGTATGTTAAAAAAAACATTATACTAACATATTGTAACACAAAGACTCTAATATGGGTCCACTGACGTGTCCATCCATATGTAATGTGATTAATGATATTTTGCAATATTATATTGCAACATATGAACAGTGTAAAAAATGTAAATATAAAACAAAAAGGTCTGAGCCCTTCATCAACTTTTTATCATCAATAATGGCTTAACAGTAATGTAATCATTTATACCAGGCCACGTCGTTGCATCAGTGTAAATTTGCCACCAATATTCCCTATATGCCAAAGTATTTTTTATGTTGCTCCCTCTGGGATTTATCTTGACTCTTTCTAAGATTGCAAACTTAAAAGAATGTTCAGTGCCT
The DNA here is from genome assembly GCF_019279795.1 of Protopterus annectens. Taxonomy (NCBI): domain Eukaryota; kingdom Metazoa; phylum Chordata; order Ceratodontiformes; family Protopteridae; genus Protopterus; species Protopterus annectens. Next base: position 1,528,250,833 of record NC_056726.1, read on the forward strand.
ACTGCACTGATATGTTTATATAACGCATGTTTCACATCTTTGGTTCTAATGATATAAATGTGTGAATAAATCCTTTTCCTAAATTGTCTTTCAGTCCTGCCTATGTAATATGCAGGACAAGCATTACACTTGGCTATATAAATAATCAAACTAGTTTTGCAATTGCCTTGTGTAGGACTAATTATAGTATTGTTTACATTCTCCAAAGAAATAATCTTGTCTTCACAAATGTATTTACATTGTCCGCATGCTCCACATTTATTGGTGTGTTTCTCTTTTGCGGTTGCTTGTGTATGACTATTTTCTAATAAATGTTTCAGATTCTTCCCCATTTTATAAACAAAATGTGGTTTAGATCCCAGAATTTTTTGGACATCATCATCCATTAAAATAATTTGCCAATTGTTGGTTAATATATTTTTTACTTGGCATGAGAACGGACCATATTGTACTATACATGCTCTCTTAAAAGGTAAGTCATTCACTTTAGTAATACTTCGTTCTGTTCCTAATGTAGTCTCACTACCTGCATATTTATGTCCTAAAAGGGGTGTGTATTTGTGTCCCCACTCTTTTAGAATGTATATTCCTGTATCATACATCATACGTTCATCGTATCCCCTCTCTCTGAATAGCCCAGTTATAAATTTCAACTCTTCTTCAGTATCCTTTCTATCAGATGTCATTCTCAAAGCCCTAATAACTTGCCCTTTATAGATGTTATATTTAAGTTTCTTAGGGTGATTGCTATTGAAATCCAAATAAGAGTTGGAAAAGGTGGTTTTCCTATTGATCTTTGATTTAAAATGTTCATCTTCTAGGGAGACAAACGTATCTAAATACGCTACCCCGTTATGGCTGCATTCGTAAGTGAATTTCAAAAAATCACTGGATTCATTCAGATAATGGACAAAGTCGAGAAAGGAAGGAGAATCACCTTTCCATAAGATGTATATATCATCTAAGAACCGGGAATAGTAGCTTATGTTCGCAAAATGTGGGTTACTAAAGATGAAATTCTCTTCCCAATCCAATAAGACCAAATTGGCATATATGGGGGCGCAAGCCGCCCCCATAGCTACCCCTCTGGTCTGCTTGAAAATCTCTCCCTCATAGTAGATGAAGTTGTACTCTAATACTATGCTGGTAAGCTCTGCTAGTAAGGTGATTCTGTCCCAAGACATCCCAGAATGTTTTCTTAAACTGTTGGTAAAGGCCAATAGCCCTTGTTCCAAAGGGATGCTTGAAAAAAGGTCCACTACATCCACTGATGTAAATAGGAAATTTTGTTTCTCTGTTGTAACGGGGTAATTCTTTAAAAATTCCCAGGAATCCTTGGTTAGGTGGGAAATTTTGGAATAAATGGGTTTGAGTAACGTATCGATGACCTCCCCGATGGGAAATGTTTTAGATTTGCTTCCTGAGATAATGGGACGAAATGGAGGGTTAGAAATGTCTTTATGAGTTTTGGGAATGCCCACAATGGTGGCCATAACCGGATCTAACTAGCATATAATTGTATATTTCTTCATCAAATTACAGTTTTTAATAACATACAAAAATGATTTAGCTTTCTTTATTTCCTTACATTTGTTAGCTAAATAAAGTGGGACAATGCATGTATTGAACATAAAGTGTTATCACCCTGACCACAGCTTGATTCAAGTAAATTGATATGTAAATGGACTTCTTCTGTATATAACTTATATCTATCAAGGCCATACATGGCTTGTTAACAGTGGGGTATCTGTAACCTGTATTGTCATGAACCAGGTGTGTAAAGTTACTCATATAATGTAGCACTGTGTATACACCTTTATGGACAAATCAATTTGCACTTCAATAACATTTATATTGTATTATTTGCTGCTCCAGCAGTTCAGTGCATTGACCCATAGCAGAACATGTTATGTCCTAAAGATAAAACATCAATTAAAGTGGTGCACCATTGTAAAAACAAGCTTTCAGATAAAAGGTCAATACACCAGAAAATGTAGCCAAAGAAAACTGCACCAAGTTAGATTGAAAAAATAAATGTTCAAATATGCAAGCCCACTCAATCTTAACCAATTATGGAATCACTGTATTACAAATGGGAACAAAACACCTCAGTTATTACAGTAGCATATGAAAATAGACTTTAATAGAAAGAATCAGGGACCAATATCCCAGAATTTCACAAATCACGAAAACCAAATGTCCGCTCCCAGCAAATGTCAATCCATAACACAGAAAAGTCAATCACTCACCCTTTATCTCTTTGTAACAGAAGTCTTCTGCTTCAAATCAAACAAGCCGGTTGCTATTCTTCCCATTCCTCAGTCACCCCCCCCCCCAACAAAGTGTGCAAGGAAACCCCCGTATAAGTGAAAATCAACACAGCTTACCATTTACTGCAGGAAGACAGTGAACACAGTTAACAACAGCACGAGCTGACACAGAAATCATGCATCTGTTCAACATTAGCCGATATCGCCATGTAAAAACCCACCCAATCAACTATGTGAATGAGTTGCAACACACACACAACTACTAAACACAAGGAGCATCTCAATCCACTCAAATCTGACAACCAACGTACCATGCCAGATCCACAAAAAATACACTGGAAAAACTCACATACAAGACAGAGAAAAGAAAAAAAAAGAAAAGAAAACATCTCATATTCCTTTCCACCATCAATGTAAGCTACAATCCATGTGCAGCATGAACACCATCCAGGTGTAATCCAGACATGGCAACCATTCAGCAACCTGTCAACACAACAAGACGTCTATGCCATTGTCAGTACACAAGTAATTTTTTCACTAAAAAGCAGCTGCAATCAAACGGAACAAGCAAATCTAACACAACCACTCTCACACCACTTCTCAACCCAAGCAACAAGACCAACAGTACCACCCATCAATAAAGCACATAAAAATCAATAATCATAAAATAAGAACTTACCCTGTCACCAATAACTTGCAGGGAACCCAAACAGTCACATTTATAAATCGAAAGTATCCTATAGTGTCTGACACTAGCATGAATGTTTGTGACAGGATTGAAGCATACCCAAGTAACCAAAAGTGTTGTGACAGTGACCTGTAGTCACCAAAACAGGTCTATAGTAGATGAACGAATGCTTAAAATGTCAAGTACGACATGGTCAACAGCTTTTAAGTGAAAGTTCATCTAAGCAGAACACCATAATGTTGAAACAAAGAGTTTCAATAAAATTATAGTTGGCCAGCCGTCAGGAAGCCAACGGCTGATAACTAAAATGTACTGTACACCATTAAAACCTCCCAAAAAAAAAACAAAAAAAAAACAAATCAACAAACAAAATAAAGTGGGGGCTTTGTCCCCTACAACCCCAATGAGGGGGGCTGTGCCCCCCACACCCACCCTACTTAAATATACCAACTCCAAGATTGCACCACAGTGGAGGATTGTAATAACATTACTCAGGGTGAACAACGAGACCGCACCACAGTGGAGGACTGTAATAACATTACTCAGGGTAAATGATGAGACCGCACCATAGTGGAGGACTGTAATAACATTACTCAGGGTAAACGATGAGACCACACCACAGTGGAGGACTGTAATAACATTACTCAGGGTAAACGATGAGACCACACCACAGTGGAGGACTGTAATAACATTACTCAGGGTAAACGATGAGACCACACCACAGTGGAGGACTGTAATAACATTACTCAGGGTAAATGATGAGACCGCACCATAGTGGAGGACTGTAATTACATTACTCAGGGTAAACGAAGAGACCTTACCATAGTGGAGGACTGTAATAACATTACTCAGGGTAAACAATGAGACCGCACCACAGTGGAGGACTGTAATAACATTACTCAGGGTAAACAATGAGACCACAACACAGTGGAGGACTGTAATAACATTACTTGGGGTAAACGATGAGACCGCACCATAGTGGAGGACTGTAATAACATTACTCAGGGTAAATGATGAGACCACACCACAGTGGAGGACTGTAATAACATTACTCAGGGTAAACGATGAGACCGCACCACAGTAGAGGACTGTAATTACATTACTCAGGGTAAACGACGAGACCGCACCACAGTGGAGGACTGTAATAACATTACTCAGGGCAAATGATGAGACCACACCACAGTGGAGGACTGTAATAACGTTACTCAGGGTAAACGATGAGACCACACCACAGTGGAGGACTGTAATAACATTACTCGGGGTAAACGATGAGACCGCACCACAGTGGAGGACTGTAATAACATTACTCAGGGTAAACGACGAGACCGCACCACAGTGGAGGACTGTAATAACATTACTCAGGGTAAACGATGAGACCACACCACAGTGCAGGACTGTAATAACATTACTCAAGGTAAACGATGAGACCGCACCACAGTGGAGGACTTTAATAACATTACTCAGGGTAAACGATGAGACTGCACCACAGTGGAAGACTGTAATAACATCACTCGGGGTAAACGATGGGACCACACCACAGTGAAGGACTGTAATAACATTACTTGGGGTAAATGATGAGACCACACCACAGTGGAGGACTGTAATAACATTACTTAGGGTAAACGATAAGACCACACCACAGTGCAGGACTGTAATAACATTACTCAGGGTAAACGATGAGACCACACCACAGTGGAGGACTGTAATAACATTACTCAGGGTAAACGATGAGACCACACCACAGTGGAGGACTGTAATAACATTACTCAGGGTAAACAATGAGACCGCACCATAGTGGAGGACTGTAATAACATTACTCAGAGTAAACGATGAGACCACACCATAGTGGAGGACTGTAATATCATTACTCAGGGTAAACGATGAGACCACTCCACAGTGGAGGACTGTAATAACATTACTCAGGGTAAACAACGAGACCACACCACAGTGGAGGACTGTAATAATATTACTCAGGGTAAATGACGAGACCACACCACAGTGGAGGACTGTAATAACATTACTCAGGGCAAACGATGAGACCACACCACAGTGGAGGACTGTAATAACATTACTCAGGGTAAACGACGAGACCACACCACAGTGGAGGACTGTAATAACATTACTCAGGGTAAACGATGAGACCACACCACAGTGGAGGGCTGTAATAACAGTACTCAGGGTAAACGATGAGATCACACCACAGTGGAGGACTGTAATAACATTACTCAGGGTAAATGATGAGACCACACCACAGTGGAGGACTGTAATAACATTACTCAGGGTAAACAATGAGACCACACCACAGTGGAGGACTGTAATTACATTACTCAGGGTAAACGAGACCACACCACAGTGGAGGACTGTAATAACATTACTCAGGGTAAACGATGAGACCGCACCATAGTGGAAGACTGTAATAACATTACTCAGGGTAAATGATGAGACCACACCACAGTGGAGGACTGTAAGAGCGGCTAGACAAGGTGAATGTTCTGACGTCAGCCGTTGGCTTTCTGACAACTGGCCAACTATAACTTTTCGAAACTCTTTGTTTCGACATTCTTAGGTTTTTCTTATATGAACGTTCAGCATGTCATACTCAACATTTTAAGCGTTCGTTCATCTAATAATTAACCAAAAAAACACAGGAAAAAAGATTACAAACTTCAAAAACCGTAAACCTTAAAACGTGTCAAGCTGTGCTGTTTTCCATCTCTCCATTCCAAAAAGAAGCTTCACAACAAAACAAAAAAAAGAGAAAAAAATATATGTAATATTATATCTATATTAGCTACTATATCTAACCACAGAATACCCAGGATAATGTCACTAAAAAGGTTTTGCACAATGTCAATTAAGACTATAATATATTCAGAAATGTATAAAAGATAAAGTAATTAAATAATATAAGATGCATAAGGTTGCCTCTATATTGTTGAGGTATATTTCTCTTCAGTTGTAAAAAATATAATGGGTATAAATAGTGTAGTGTAAACAAGGAACCTGAAAAAGGAAAAAAATCATACATTATATGAAAACTGCTTGAAGCTATTATAATGAAGATTAAGTTTATATGAAAATTATTTTCTTTTACCGTCTTCTTCTGGTATGTTTTCCAGCAGTTTCTCTCAGACAATCTTTTCAATGAAGTGACATTCCATTCCATTTCTTCAGGTTGTTTATAATTTTTTTAGCTTTTAAGCAGGAAAATGCAAAATCCATATCTTCAAAAGTTCTTGTTTCATCCTGTAAAAACACTTTCAGTCTAGTTGGAAAGAACAAATGGACTTTGATCTGCTTTTTCTTTAGTTCTTTAATAATAGGCATAAATTATTTTCTTCTAGAAATGACTAGGTGAGTAGTCATTATCAAACCTAATTATTTTCCCATCTAGTTTGATGGGAGATTTTGACCAAGCTGTTTTGAGAATCAACTCTTTATCAAGTAAAGAAAAAAAAATCTTACAATCACAGATCTCGGAGTGGTATTTTTATCAGGAGTCGCTGTGAGAAATCTGTGTGCTCTCTTTCAATTCCATAAGACATAGCTTTAATCAAATCAAGTACACTTGGCAGCTGGGTTGTTAAAAAGTTTAACAAGTTATTCCCTTCAATTTTTTCTGGGAGTCCAAAGATCCTGATACTATTTCTACATGATCTGTTCTCTAGATCATCCAGTTTGGCCAGCAAAAGTGTATTTTGTTTTAATAAAAATTCAATATTGTGTTCACCCTCCATTAGTCTTCTTTCCATATCATTGAAGGATTCTTTCATTCCAGAAATTTGAAGTCTTTGTTGACTAAATGACTCTTGAAATAACTCCATCTGTTTGGTACGTTTGCCCATGAAGTTTTCAAGCTTACTATCCATTTTATCCATTTTCAGAGATAACTCCTGTATATTAGTTAGTAACATTTGAAGCCCCTTCTTCGATGCAGTGTCAAGAGAGTTTGTTTTACTGTGACTCATCTTGCTTGATTGAAGTATAATCTTTCAGGCTACTTTTTGACAGGAAAATGAAGGAATTTCTAAATATTTTTATATCTTCTCGAAGGGAATAATTTAAATTATTAACTTTTGTAAAAAAAATTTATGTCAGAAATATGTTAAGAACAGCAGAGCTGAAGGATTCTGCTTCTGTCCCTTCAGCATCCTGGCCAAACCCCCAAGGGTGGCTTGTTTTTGAGATAGTTCTGTACCTCTTCTTCCTGGTGGGTACAGCTGCATCTATACAGATATTAACATGCATGTACAGGGTTTCTGTGAACAGTTCTGCATAGGTGTAAGTGTTCTCATGGTCTTGGGTGGCTTGAAATGTTGCCAGGTTCTCACTTAACACCAGGAGGTTAGCCTTAGAATAGTTCCTGAATATTCTAGGTTTAGCTGGGGGTCCAGGTTTTATTTTTATTTTAAAGGAGACCATTTTGTGGTCTGACTTTACCAGTGTGCAGCAGTCCCCCATATTAGTGAGGACCAGATCCAGCATGGTTGCACACCTGGTTGGTGTATTGACTATCTGGTCCAGGGAATTTGTGTTTACAAAATCCAGGAATCTCTGTGCATGTACATTTGGTGTCATATAGGATTCCCAGTTAATAGTGGGGTAATTAAAGTCACCCATGAATATGGTATTGGGTTGGATGGTTAGCGTTAGTAATAAGTTTAAATACATGGTATGTGTTTCCTGGGTCATAGAGGGGGACCTATAGCTTGCAAGGAAGTGGTATTGGATTTTAACCTATGGTGATTTGAACATGGGGCAGCTCATGTGCTTTGTTCTGCTTGACCAGCCTTGAAGTGTATTTATTTTTTGATGTAAATAGAGACACCTCCACCTCTAGTCCCTGTCTGTGAAGTAGCTGGCCTAAATGTGTGGAAGGCATTATAACCTTGCACACTGTTGGTGTGCTCTCCACAGCTTTAAACCATGTCTCAATGACTGCACAGACATCAGTATTCTCTAGGTTAAAGACAGCTTCTAGGGAGTGGAGCTTTTTTGTTTAGACTCCTAGCATTGAGCAGTAATGCCTTAAGATTTTCTTGGCTTTGATTTGCTATGTCAGAAGTACTTTCAGTTTGGCATTGCCTAAAAAAGGCACTGTGGGGGAAGACAAAGTTTTAGCTAACATTTGAAAGCCTAAAGGGGAGAGGTGCAGACCATCCCTAGCAAAGCAGCGTGGTCTGTTGACCATCTCCTTAAATGCTGACAAAGATTGCACCCCCTTAAAATGACACCAGAAACTAAGCCAATTATTAAAGTCAATTATCTTTTGTTCGCATTGTGGCATCATCCTTAGAGAAGGTGCTCAGTGCTAGGCTCATACCAGCCTGAGACACATATTCCAAGAGCTCCATGTTGTCTCTCTTCATATAGTCTTGGGAGGTACATCTCAGGTCATTTACTCCCATGTGGACTATGACTGAGTCATATTGGTATTGTTATTTGCTAACCAGTAGAGGATATCTTCCAAGGTGTTGGTATTATTCCCTGGGGGAATATATATGCAGACAATATTTATACATTTATTTTTATTAATCTGGAGTTTAGTAGAAAGTATTTCTGCTTTGTTGACCTGGGGTGGTTGTATGGTATCTATTTTAACATTTAGTGTAGACTTAAAGAGTACAGCTATCCCACCTCCCTTCCTAGTGGTCCTGTCAAGTCTGAGTATATTATACCCATGTGGTAGAACTTCATTATCTAAGGTTCCTGACTTTAGCCAGGTTTCAGTTAGACACAGTATTTCAGGGGAATGGATTTCTTGGAGGGTGTGTAAGTTATGGATTTTATTATTTACACTCCTGATATTTACATGGCAGATCAGAAGGGAGTTGGGGGATCTATTGATAGGTAGTATTTTGATAAGGTTATCAGCATCTGAGGTAGAGCTATCTGGAGTGATAGGGCCAGGGTTTGGGTGGATATCTCCATCCTTTGTGAGATTGTAGTGTAAGTTCATGGTAAGCTTCAGAAATGTGTTTATAAGTTTTTGATACTGTTTAGATTTTGAGCTGATGTATCTAGGTTTAATAGGCTGACGGTAAATCAAGTTTAAGGAGTTGGGTATAAGACAAATTAGGGGGTGTCCTGCCATATTTGACACAGTTGGGGTGGTTTGACCTTTTGGATAGTGAAATCTTAAGTAGCATTGATTTTCATAAGTGGAGATGAGATATAGAATTAATAAAACGCATAGTAGGGAGAGTAGTGACAGTGTTTTAAGTGGTGGCATGGTTGGAGGCAGAGATAGAATATTAATTCTAGAGTCACCAGGGTTCTGCAGATGGATGGTAAATGCTAGGGGTGTGAGGGCTGGGTTAAGAAATAGAGTACAAAGCTGTTTGGTTCAGGTAGGAGGTGAGGTGTAAAATGCTGACTGGTTCAGATAGGAGGGGTGTGGTTTAGGGATTTAAATCTGGCAGTAGTGGGGGCGGGTGAGGTGTGGAGTGGGCCCAAGCACAGCGAGGGCGGGTATAGCAGGGCTAAACCAGATACAAGGATCTTAGATCCTGCACTTATCAGTAAGTATGCTAGGATTTTAGTCAGGGTTTAAGTAGGCTATTTAGTTTAATTTTTACTGCCTAAAGTGTACTTTTGTTCAATATAGTAGCACTTTTCCTGTTATTTTTCCATTTAGTGCAAAATAGAAAGGAAATGCTTATCGAGGCATTCAGTATACTTTTTAGGGATAAATGGTTTGATATTAGCCAGATTTGTATATTTTTAGGGGTAGGTCCACTAATACCTAATAGCGCTTTAGACCCAGGGCAGCAGCTGTGGTATAACAGAGAGAAATAGTAGATAATAACCTAGGTGGTCAGTTTGGACGAGGGGAGGTTCTGAACAGGTTTTCAGCTTAAGTTTCCACTGGGTAGCATCCTTCTATGGAACAAGCCTTGCAGGAAAGCTGTTTAGAGGGGATAGTACCACGAGGGAGAAGGCTGCCGACTGGGTCTAGGAGCACTGGCTATTTGGCCACTGTTATATAGGCATGAATCCTTTTAATGGAGATGTTGTTATTAGAATTCAGCAAAACTTCACATGTAATCACATTATAGTCTGAAAATGGGCAAGAGACTACCTTAACCTTTCCTAATCTATTAGTAATATCATTTGAGACACATAACCTGTCTACTCGAGATTGTGTACAATGTCTGTGCAAGAAATATGTAAAGAAAACAGAGTCTGACACTGAAAATACATTAATATCTTTAATATTAAACAAATCAAAAAATTCTATTAATGCTTTTCCAGAAGCAGGTGTTCTCCTTTTGCTAACAGTATTAGAATCACTATCATGTAATATAGTTAAAATCTTTTGAATTATTTCTACTAATTGATGTTTAATAGCTTGAACTCCCATTCCAGGTATCCAGTATACATTGATAAATATATATAATTTCCTTTTAATTTCTAAAGTCACAGAACAAAAAACTCCCTTTTCATCCTTATGTGTATTTAAGATTTTGGGTATTGGCATAGAATTCTTCCATAATATAACCACCCCTCTTTTCTTTTGTTTATAATGAGAACTAGTCAAAACAGAAAAATACTTTGCATTAAGTCTGTCAATATCCTCATGTATTAAATGTGTTTCTTGTAAGAAAATAATCTGGGATTTTAATATATTTAGAAATTTATATAAGCTACTCCTTTTTACAACAATCATTCAGTCCATTAACATTAAGGGATATACAATTTAAGTAAGACATATTTTAAACATAAACAAAATATAAGTGATGTCTGTTTGTCTTTTGGCTTTTCCCAGTTAGGGGTCGCCACAGCGGAACTCCGGTCCACTAATGATTGGCAGTTGGTTTTTATGGTGTCGAGTCGCCAGCCCAATGCTCAACCTTCAACAAAGGCATGCCCATTCAACGCGCATCTTTCGAACGCCCACTCGACTGCGGGGAGGACATGCAGACTCCACACAGAAGGCACTCCCGACCCAAGCCGAGAATTGAACGGGAGAAACTCTTGCTGTGAGGCAACAATGCTACTGCTGCACCACCGTGGAAGTCAAACAAAATATCAGTGATGCCCTCAAGAATTCGGGACTGTATCAGCATCTCGAATGCGTACAATACCGAATCCGATACTATCGCCTCGAAAATGCTGAAAGTGCAGAACGTCGAACGAGTAAATGGAAATCTCCATAAGGGGAGATTTCTATTTACTTCAATGTAGTGCAGTCTCGGAGTTGGTATATTTAAGTAGTGGGGGGGTGTGGAGGGTGCAGGGGGGCTTGCCCCGCTGTCTACACCCTTTAGCTTTTTTTTCTGTTTTTTTTTTGTTTTGTTCTTTTATCGGCATTTGAAAATTTAATAGTTCGAGCATTTGAGTTCGATATTTAGTGATTCGAAGTATTACATTTTTGAAATACTGATAAAGACCCCAAGAATTCACACATATAACACCAAAGGATCTCTGACAGAAGTGTTGAACTGCTTATATTTAAAAGTAAACCTAACAGCTTTATAATTATTAACTACAGGTACATTATCAGTGAAGGTAGGCACTAGTAAAAGAAAAATGATGTTATATAATTTTAAACATAAATATCTAATATCTTTTTTTCCCCTCATGGAGTATAATACTCCTGGTTTGAATACCAATGCTACTCACTCCTTGCTTGAATAGCAATGCTACTCAAACGCACCTACAAATCAAAAAGTATATGTCAAATACCACTCTACTACTACTACTGAAGAATAGAATAAATAAAAGGTCTCAGCTATTAATAAAATAAAAGATGCTATGTTTATTATGTAAAAATAAAATAAATAAAAGTATTATTATGTTCTAAACTATTGATGTTTGCTTATTGATTATTATAAATTTAAACTAGAAAATAGTATATAATTATCTGATTCTATTCTAACAAAGAATGCATAACAAAAATAGAATATTCAAATAATCAATTTCATTTTAGTAAGAAAATTAAATCCAAGTGTTTCGCTAAAACTGATTATCACCCACTAAGAATAATTAGTCTATCATCTCCTATAAACCAAAACTCTAAAAACATATTTTGTAAAACTATAAACATTTCTTCCTGCTTTAACAACTCTACAATAATATTAATATGACAATCGATTTTTCAATCAGAGATATTACATATCACTTCAAAAACCGAATGCTACTTAATAAACATAATGTAAATAATGCCACTATAGGTATGTCTACAAAACAATGTTACAGACTAAAGAAACTATTTCCATTGTTTAACTCATTTTAAGCATTCATTACTATAGAACTGTATTGTGTCAGTATTGTTCAGCTACTAATTATATGCAAGAATGTTAATTTAGAGGAAATCAGATGAAATCTGGTTATATAGTGTATAATATTCTGACACATATTATGTTGATAACAGCTTGTACTGAAGATTGATATTAGTAAGTATCTTGACTTTAAAAAACAATTTTTGTATGCATTATGTCTAAATGTACCTACATTCTTGTGTGTGTATGCAAGTATGGTCAAATATGCAAGTATATGTATGTGTGAGTTTATACTCGAGTATGTATCACACATGTATATCTGATTGTATTCATGAGTGTGCGTGTCTACCTGTCTATCTGTGTGTGTATATATATGTAGGTAAGCATGCTAACTACCTATTCCACTAAACATTATCTCATGTCCCATACTATATTTATCATACAACATTAATTTTTACATCAACAAAGATTTAAAATTGTTAATGCCGACAATACTCTCTAAACTAAAAATATGACAATACAGATATTGGAGTATAGTAAATGTATTGCTTATAAATTAAGCATAGAACCTAAGCAATTTGTATGTTTCAGAATTGTTATATTAATAGTTTTGGAATCTCACCACTACCACCCATATACTCTATTACAAAATTACTAGCTTTTCAGGAAACCAAAGTTTTGACCACATGACATTCATTAATGTTTGCAGTATGTACTTTGATGTATGATATATTATATAACAAAGTACTTTAACTGTCATTAGACAAAATGGAATCTTACATAGACCTTTGAATCGGTACAATAGCAGTGTAAATATGAATTTATAAAAAATACACTCCTCTTATTTTCACAGTGAATGACAAAGGTCTGTGTTGTAGAAAAAGCAAGCCTCTGCACCATACAGAAAGTGTCTTTAAACAAAAATGTCTCGCAAAACTTTGTTATGCTAAGAAAGTACATTCCATTCTATCAATTTAACTTTACAAAGCCAGTTCTCTATAGATATTAGAAGTGTCAAACCAGAACACACACACCTAGATGCTGGCAGCATTTCAATTAATATCTAGTTAAGAAGAAATAGACTTATTCAGTGTAAAACTCTTCTTAACAGCAAAGTAAGTGAAATACATTAACTGAACTGTGGGGAAGGTGAATTTTATCTTTGTAAGGTGTCAGAGCAGATATATTTAGAGATATGCGATTTAAGAAATTCTATCAACTTGGAAAATGTATGACAACTTTACCAAACCTACAAAAACGTATTGTTGTGTATTTTGCAACCACTGGAGTATCACTGTATTAAGACAGTGGCCCCGAGTCTTTAGATGCTTTAGTTTAGATTAATCATATGTCAATGCAAACAACACAGGATCAATCACAGTAAACCCATTTTTATGTATTTCATAACACTGACATTTCCAGAGGTGTATATGTGTTTGCACTATGAATTCATAGCCTAAGTTTGTCAAAAAGGCTCAAACTCTGATCATTATTTCAATATAGATAGCAATAATTAAAGTTTCCAGAACTTCTGTGGAGATACCATGATGAAATATGTATTTAGTGTGAATTTAAAAGTTTCCTTCATATTACTTATTGTGCATATTCCCAAAGATGATACCTGCAGTACATGCATTTATATCATACTGTGTTGTATCAATATTCACTGTTATGGACAACTATGATGCTGTATTGAGATAAAGCAGGGTACAGGGTATTTATAACATTTTTCACTACTTTATCTAAGTAATGTAATAACTATTTCTTTCTGAGCTGATGGAGACAAGATAACTAAGCATTTCTGTAAACATTGTAAATTTGTGATGTTTATACTGATTGTTAATTCTTGTGCTAGTATTCCATGTCAGCTTATGTAACTCAAATGACTGTTCTTATGCCTGCATCTATGGAAATATGCAATGTACAAACTTGATATTAAATGTTCTGCTAAAATCATATTTATATTTATGTAATGAACACTAAAAAAGCAGAGAGTAAATCAGACATTTGCCTCAACGTCCCTTTTCAAACATGGTATCAAAATCCAACAAAGAGCTGTGTTCATCTCTCCCCGTTCTGTAGCTACCCTCAGCAAAAACAACTATTGCAACCCACCTCAAATACCAAAAATCACTATGACTCATGCCATGTCAAAAAATCCCACAAGGCAGTGCTCATACCTCTGTTTCTAATCATCTCAAAACTGTACTCACTATTTCCTAGAAAAGAGCCTCATTCACAACTCTCCTGCTATACAAAATGCAAACATTTCCAAGCATAGAATGTGCAGTGTGAAGATAACAAACAAGCTTATAAATAAAGAATTTTATTTTTACTATATAATAATTTGTTTTTGAATGAGGAGGGAGCCTTTAAATAAAAGGGCATACTGCGATCTTTGACCTTTCACCTGAATATGAACATATGTGCTTCCCTTTTCAGAGATAACGCATACATCTCTAATGGTGTCTTTAATACAACATGGCATAACATGTGACCATGGCGGGAAGCCAAATATAGCTTTGAGTCCTTCAAAATAAGCAATTCTCACTAGAGATCATAACAATATGTGCATGAGCTCACAAAGCTCAAACTGATTTCAGTAAAAATCACGGCTTTTATTTTATGAGGCATACTAGCATTCTACTACCACCCACTACAAGTTATACACAAAAAAGAAAACAAGAAACAAAAAAGCACCAGCAGTACATATCAACGACACATCTCTCAACCTCACAGAGCCAGAGTACTAAACACGGACAAACTCAAAAAAGCACAGAGGCACAGAACAAGAATGATTACAATAAATTACAACTGGAATCCCAAAATATGAATCAAACAACAGGCACTACATCTCCACATTACATGCAGAGTACACCAGACATAAAATGACTGCCACTATTACCTGATACAATTCCTCAATGATCAGATATCAGTCTGCCAACCAACAGTGCATCACAAGCAACAGGTTAGAAACACAAGGCACACATACAGACAGGATATTTCATCTACAAATAAGAGATCTAAACACCCCACATTCATACTCAAAAGACATTATCACATTCAGCCAACTCAGTCAATCCACATACATATAATAGAAGCACAGAATTCATACTACAAGAATAAAACTACCCCATTTAATATGCATTAACCTCTAAGTAAGCATTATTAAGCCAAAGACAGCTAATACGGACTCAGTCTATGCTCCAGACATCATATGACTAGATAAATCTAACTATGACTAAAGCATAATGTTATTATCTATTGTATTAATATAGAAGTGACTTATTTGTAAAGAAAGGAAACCTAAATATTTATAAAACAGCAATGTAATATAGTTAAGACTTAGTAACTATATTTTATAAGACTAAAGTTTAAGTCAAACAAGCATCATAGCATATTAATTAAGAGTTAAAGTGTAAGAAAGATAAACTAATGTTTGATTGTCTTATAAAAATGTGAGTCCTTGTTTTCTTTCAATAAGAGCAAATAATAAAAGTAAAAGGATGTGTAGAGTTTGTCACAAAAACAAAAAAAATGCTTATATTTTGAAGAAGAAGAAAAGAGAAAAAGAAAAAATACACTAATATTTAAAAAGTTATTTATCTTTTAGTTTATTTTTCTTTTTATTAGTAAGCATTTATTTCCGCTTGTCTCTTCAGGGAACTGTTGTTCCAATCCATTTTCTCAATTTTATCCAGTATTTTGTTTGATTTTAGAAAGGACATAGCAGAGTCCAAGTCTTCAAAGTATTTGATTTCATCCGAAAAGTTGTCTAGCTTGAAAAGCTTGAAAAGGTAAATGAATTTTAATCTGTCTTTTCTTTCATTCTTTATCATTGGTAAACAAAACTAGTTGACAGTATCATATGTATTCATTTCCTGATTTATATTAGTTTTAGTAACTGGATAATAATGTGTTTTTACTTCAAATATAAGCTATGCACCAGGATGCATGAGCTATTAGTATGTATATATATATTAACATGTGGACAATAATAATATTTAGAATATTTAGATTATTTTAATATTTAGATTATTTTTCATATTTTATATACATACATATGTTTTTATATATATTTTTAAATCATATTTTATATACATACATATGTTTTTATATATATTTTTAAGGTATTTAATAGTGATGTAGAGTATAAGTGCTTGTCCCTTTAAGCCATATGTGCATTTAAGTTTTGATTAAGAACATAATGTTTTTGTTGAATCCAATTAAGTATTTGTGATTCTAATTGGAAATGATATATAAATGACTGTTTTTTACGTTTTGGATACAGTCTGATGAAGCTGAGGAGGTGAAAGCGCTAACTGTACCTAATAAAGAACATTCATCTTTATTCCATTGCTATTAGCGTGATATTTTGCAACCTGCATTTCTACCAGTTTTTGCACTTTGTGTTTTGAGGAGCCTGCTTGATATTCAGTTACCTTTTATGAGCGTTAAAACTTTGTTTTAGACATCACTGCAGAGGAATAGCTGTTATCAAACCTAATTATATCGCTTTTAACCTTAATAGGAGATCTGGACCAAGCAGTTTTAAGAATTAATTCCTTTTCCAGAGATGAAAAGAATTTAACAATAACAGATCTTGATGGATTATTAGTTTTCAATGAAGAAGCAACCAAAGACTTGTGTGCTCTTTCAATTCCAAATGACATGGCTTCAGTTAAATACAAAGTCTTAGGTAGCCAGGTTGTAAGAAAGTTAGCTATGTTATCTCCTTCTATTTTTTCAGGGAGACCAAAAATGTGGATATTGTAAGTAAAGTATTCTGTCTTAGTAAGAATTTAATATTATTTTCATCTTCAGATATCCTACCTTCCATGTCATTTAGTGTATCTTCAATTCTGGATATCTAGGATCTCTGTTGTTTATGAGTCTCATGTATTTGTTCCATTGTTCTGAACATTATTCTTTAAAGTTGTCCAATTTGTTGTCCATCTTGTCCATTTTCAATGAAAGTTCCTGTATATTGGTAAGAACAGACTTTTTTAGAGATAAATCCTGTGAGTTAACTTTTGAATTACTTATTTTAGATTCACAGGTAAAAATCTTTCTGATAAATATTTGATAGGATAAAGTAGAATATATAAAAATTTTACAGATAAAAGATTCCTTTCAAAAAAAACTATTTAGGATATCTTATAAATGTAATTTCCTGTCATAAATGTATAAAAAGAAGTAGCTAAGCAGTGAAGTTGTGCTGCTAGCCTGTGGGCATCTTAGCTATGCCCCCATCACATGACCTTTCTGGTCTGTATTAGTTTGCCAAAATCTGATTTCAACAAACACCTAATAATCGACCCAATTCAGTGAAAATTGCTTCAGCAATTCACTGAATATACTAAGGGCAAAGAATTAGTTGGCCAACTACAAAACGTTGCCCCTTTCTCTGCTGTAGTACGATTTTTGGAGTTGGTATATATAGTTAGGTGGGGGTGTGGGGGTGAAGCCCCCTTGGGTGAGTTCGATTTATTTAGATGTTGGTCCATTGTGCTATAGGGCAAGTATTTATTTGCTCTTGGTAAATTCAGCAAATTGCTGAAGCAATTTTTGCTAAATAGGTGTCGATGATTAGGTGTTCGCTGAAATCAGATTTCGGCAAACTAATATAGACCCATCTTTTCAATAGACTCTGATTACACTTATTAAATGAATAAATAAAATAAATCTATTTTAAATATTAAATTATTTTATTTAAGCTGTATTACCAGCTATTTATTTAATAACAATCTAGGGAAAACACTAAAATCTATCAAGCTAAATTAATAAATAAAGAAAACACCATTAAGGGTTCATAAGATAAATTATACTGACATAATTCATATTGCTATAATAAAAATAGTCATAATTTAGCAGATCTTAATTTCAAAACTGGAAAAATACTAATACCATAATTTCTTGGTATAGCGTTGAGGTTTAATTGCCAAAACAGTTCACGGTATGCTAAGGTGAGCTCCCACACTCCACCCCCTAGGGTTAACATGGACCTTCTCCACTATTCATAACTCAGTTTTTTTTAAATTAGGACACTCCTGTGAATGTCTGAATAGTACAATTTTGGAATTTTGTTTTAAGATGTCATAATAGCATTCATATATTCTCTTACATACAGAGCTTTCCATTTTTCCTATATAAAATACTGTCCAGGTAACATGTTTAGAAATATATCCTATTGTTCCAAAAACCAAACAGCTAACACTAACGTCAGACAGTAGTAAATTTAATAGTTGCAAAGCTTTCAGGTATCAAATACCCTTCCTCAGTGCTTAATAATCTTCACCATAAAACAAACAATTTATATCATCATCATCGTCCCCTTTTTCCTATTTACATGGGGTTGGGGTATCGTATTAACTGTCGCCAACTCTCTCGATTCAGTGCCACTCTCCTGCCTTCTTCAACACTCATGCTTGATTGTCGCAGATCTTCTTCCACACAATCCATCCACCTCTTTGCTGGACGCCCTCGCTTCCTCTTACCTTCTTCCTGTCTGTCCCAAATCTCCCTCACCAGATTGTCTTCTACTTTTCTACACATGTGCCCATACCATCGTAATCTGTTTTCTTTGATCTTTTCTGCAATTGGAGCTACTTTGGCTTCTGCTCTTATGTCCTCATTTCTTCACCTGTCCCGCAGTGTGCATCCTACCACCTTTCTCAGGCACTTCATTTCCATAACCTCTAGCTTCTTCAACTGTTCTGCCTTTACTGCCCAGGTTTCTGTACCACACAGTAGTACTGGTCGCACCACTGGCTTGTACACCTTACTGTTCAGCTTCTTTGGCATTCTTCTGTCATATACTACACCTGATACTCTATGCCAGTTGGCTGCAGCCCCTCTGATTCTAGCTTTGACCTCTTCATTCAGACTACCCTTCTCCTCAACCACCCCTCCCAGATACTTGAAGCTGTTTACCTGTTCCACTATCTTCCCATCTATCTCTATTCTCAGTTTCTTCTGATTTCCCCAATCTGCTGCCATTACCACTGTCTTATCTGTGCTTAGTTTCATCCCATGTGCCTTCAGATTTGCATTCCATTCTCCTATCCTTTGCTGAAGTTCTAGATCAGAGTCTGCCTGTACTGTCACATTGTCTGCATACAGCAGCTTTGTTGCTCTGTTCCCTCCAACCTGTTTGCTGATGTAGTCCATTACCAGTATGAACAGCAGTGGGCTCAGAGCTGAACCCTAGTGTACACCCACTCCCACTGGGAACCTCTCAGTGAGGCCAAACACTGTTCGTACTTGAATCACTGGGTCCTTGTACATAGCCTGTACTAATTCTAGCAATGTTTCTGGGACTTCAAACCACCACAGTACTGCCCAGATCAGCTTTCTTGGGACCTTGTCATATGCTTTTTCCAAGTCTAGGAAAGCCCAGTTTGACTCTTCTCTTCTCTAGTTTCTTCTCAAGTATCTGTCTCACTGCAAACATCGGGTCAATTGTGCTGCATCCTGATCTGAATCCGAACTGTTCATCTCCCATCTTACATTCTACTATTCTGCGTATCCGTTTATCAATCACCCTCTCCAGAACTTTCATGCAATGTGGTAGGAGTTTGATGCCTCTGTACTGTCCACAGTTGTGGATGTCCCCTTTGTTCTTGTACACTGGCACGAATATGCTTATTCTCCAGTCATCTGAAATACGCCTTTCTCTCCACACTGCAATTAGAACCCTCAGGAGCCATTTCTCCCCTAGCTTACCCAGCATCTTTATCATATCTGCTGTGACCTCATCTGAGCCTGCTGCTTTCCTTGACTTCATTTTCCTTAGTGCTGCTCTTACTTCTTCTAAGCTGGGCTCCTCTTCTACTCTCATTGTAGGCTGTTTCTGGGGCAGTACCGCTTCTGTGGGGTTTTCTTCATTCAGAAGCTGCTGGAAATACTCCTTCCATCTGCCTTTGATGTCCTGTGGGCTGGTAAGCAGGTTGTTGCTGGAATCCCTTATTAAGGGTGTCTGACTATCTTCTTTATCTTTCTGTCTTTGCCTTGCAACCTGGTATAGTTTCTTTGTGCCCCTTATTGAGTCACTTTCCAGAAGCTGATAGAGTGCCTTTGATGCCCTATTCTTTGCTATTGCAACTTCTTTCTTAGTTTCTTTGTTAGCCAACCAGT
This sequence comes from Protopterus annectens, assembly GCF_019279795.1. Classification (NCBI taxonomy): domain Eukaryota; kingdom Metazoa; phylum Chordata; order Ceratodontiformes; family Protopteridae; genus Protopterus; species Protopterus annectens. The sequence continues at coordinate 1,528,271,151 of NC_056726.1, forward strand.
AGTCCTTCCTAGATTGGTCAGTCTTTTCAATCTCCCACTTCTTCCTGCACTCCTTCTTTCTTTTGATTACTTCCTGCACTTCTGCATTCCACCACCAACTTTCCTTATCTACCTTATTTCCATACCTGGCTCGGCCACATATCTTTTCTGTAGTCCTAACACATGCTGTTTTTAGGCGCTGCCACTCTTCTTCAACTTCACCTATTTCCTCCTCTTCTTGGGGTGCTGTACTTTCTCTCCAGTCAACTTCCAAGTCTTCAGCCTTGTCTCTGTTGACCTTAGAGCCTTCTCTGACCACTGCTTGCAGCTGATTGTGGCAACTACTGGTTTATGCTGTGAACCAACTGTTTCACTGGGGATGACTTTGCAATCATGGATTCTACCCCAGTGCCTTTTCCTTACTAGGAGGAAGTCTACCTGAGTTGCATGTTGGCTACTCTTGTATGTGATCTTGTGACTGTCTCTCTTTCTGAACCATGTGTTGGCTACTATCAAGCCATTTGCCAGACAGAAGTCTAGAATGACTTCTCCTTCTTTATTCCTATTGCTCCACCCATGTGGACCCAGGCAGGTCTCATATCCTGTTCTGTCTGTCCCGATATGTGCATTTAAGTCACCCATTATCAACACCAATTCATGTTGTCCTGCTTTATCTAGTAGGTCCTGCAACTGCTGTCTGAATGCACTCTTTTCCTCACTATCACAACCCTGCTGTGGGGCATAGGCTGAGATTATGAATACTGTCCTATCATTACACTGGAGTCTGATTGCCATGAGTCTGTCATTAATTCTGATGATATCCCTCACTGACTTCTGAAGCCTCTGTCTCACCACAATTCCTACACCATTTCTAGCCTGTCCACCACCTGAGTAGTAGAGTCTGGATCCCAAGCCAAGTGGCTTTGTTGCACTGCCCTTCCATCTCATCTCTTGGATACATAGGATGTCCAGCCTCCTCCGTATCATGATGTCATTCACTTATATATATATATATATATATATATATATATATATATATATATATATATAAATATATACATCAATTAATTAAATCTCACAGCTAATAAAACAATTAGTCACAGTAACTGATCCTTAAAGAGACATGTGTATATGACAAATATAAAATACATTATATTACTGTCTTTAAAGAATATATACATAATAATATATACTATTATAAAGTAAAATAATTTTACTAACTATTCATATTAAACAACCCTTTGTTTTAACTTTAAAACAGGTTTAGTAAAAACATTTGATTTAAACCTGGCAAATGCTCAGCTTGTAGGCATAGAATCCATTGTAATTCCATATTTTCCTATTTTATGTTTAAATCACCCCTTCTATAACCCTAAACTTAAAACTATGACCTGTATTTTCAAAAACATGTTTAGCTAGGGAATTAGTTAATATTTAGCTTCTTATCTTGGAGTTATGTTTAATAATTCTATCTTTTAGATGTCTAATAGACTTTCCTATGTAAAAACATGTACACTTCATGCAGGTTGCCAAATATATGATATTATTCATGTTGCATGTAGCTGAGCAATGAAACATAAAAGACATTACTATTAGGGTTAATAAAAATGTTATTAGTCTCTATAAATGCACAACTACAACAATTGTGGCAAGCGAAAGTACAATGTTTAACAATTTTGCTTCTCACTTGTGTCTCCCTCATATCTTTATAACACAATCATTCCTTGAGATTACATTTCCTATAAGTAAACAAAAGTTTATTGGTAATTATATTATCCAAACTAGAAAAGCTTCTGAGAATACCCCAATTATTAGCTATGATTTGTTTGATTCCACCACTACATCTATTAAATTTAGTGCTATAGCGAACATTTGTGCAATAGCTGTCATTACTGTTATCATTATAATTACTAGCACCTTCACCAAAAAATGGGGTACATAAAGTTATTCTTTTCTGTAAAGCATAATTTTTGGCATCCTCAAGCAATTCATTTTCATAGCCTCTATCCTTGAATGCAGTAAGAGTTTCATCAAGCTGATCAATGCATCTTGAGTCATTTGTATTCAATCTGCTCATGCGCATAACCTGACTTCTAACAACCCCCTTATATATATGAGGGGGATACATACTAGTTCTATGCAAGTACTTGTTTTTATTCACATTCTTTTTATAAACACTAGTTTGTAATTCCAAACCATAACAAGAGATATTAATATCCAAAAATTGAATAATATTTCATGATTACTGCATAGAAAATTGTAGGAAATTTGTGGTAGTGTTAAGATAATTTACATATGTAGTGAGGTCAACCTCATTTCCTTCCCATATGAAAAGAATATCATCCACAAACCTCTTTAAAAATAATATTTTTCCTCCCTGATAACTAGGTTCAGAATTTATATAAAGATCCTCCCACTCACTTAATACCAATGTAGCATAGGCTATTAGCAACGGGGGTGCCCATTGCAACCCCCCATAGTTTGGTGATAGTATTTTTATCATACACAAATATATTATATTCTAGAACACTCTCCAAATGTTGGCATAAGGTCTCTATTTGTCTACTTGTGGCATACCTATATCTGTTAAGAGATCTCTAATTTCTGTAACACCATTTTCCTTTGGAATCATAGTGAAAAGAAATTTTATGTCCATAGTTACCATAAGGAAGTTGTTAGACGTTCTCATACTATACCATTCATACAGTTACTTTAAAAAGTCTGCTGTATCCTTAATGTAACTTTTTACATATTTCAAATATTTACTTAATTGGCCTTGTAAATACACTGAAATGGGTTCAGTAATCCATCCATGGCCCGATACAGTGGGCCTCATTGGGGGCTTGTGGATGGATTTATGGATTTTAGGTATACCATAAAGTATGAGAATTGTACAGTTTGAGACTGTTAGATACATAAATAATTCAAGTGAGCTGTCATTCATAACTTGTAGGTCATATTGCATAAGGTTGTGAGGTGCAGATGAGGAAGTATTATCAAAATGATAAATTTAAATGCAATTATAACCTAACAATGGAAGAAAAGGAGGCTTTATGTGAATTAGAAAAAAATAATGATATAGTAATCAAAGAAGCTGACAAGGGGGGAGCTATTGTGATAATGAATAAGTTAGATTATCACAATAACATGATGGAAATAGTCAATGATGTTCAGGCCTTTATAGAAATAAGTAGTATTCAGGTTGATGAGATTATTAATAAGATTAATGCATTATTATATGGATTACTGAACCCATTTCAGTGTATTTACAAGGCCAATTAAGTAAATATTTGAAATATGTAAAAAGTTACGTTAAGGATACAGTGGACTTTTTAAAACAACTGTATGAATGGTATAGTATGCAAACCTCTAACAACTTCCTTATGGTAACTATGGACATAAAATCTCTTTTCACTATGATTTCAAAGGAATATGGTGTTACAGCCATTAGAGATCTCCTAAACAGATATAGGTATGGCACAGGTAGACAAATAGAGACCTTATGCCAACTTTTGGAGAGTGTTCTAGAATGTAATATATTTGTGTATGATAAAAAATACTATCATCAAACTATGGGGGTTGCAATGGGCACCCCCCTTGCTAATAGCTATGCCACATTGGTATTGAGTGGGAGGATTTTTATATAAATTCTGAACCTAGTTATTGGGGGGGATATTATTTTTAAAGAGGTTTGTGGATGATATTTTTTTATATGGGAAGGAAATGAGGTTGACCTCACTACATATGTAAATTATCTTAACACTACCACAAATTTCCTACAATTTTCTATGCAGTAATCACGAAATAGTATGCAATTTTTGGATATTAATATCTATTATGATGTTTTGGAATTATAAACTAGTGTTTATAAAAATAATGTGAATAAAAATAAGTACTTGCATAGAACTAGTATGCATCCCCCTCATATATATAAGTGGGTTGTTAGAAGTCAGGTTATGTGCATGAGCAGATTGAATACAAATGATTCAAGATGCATTGATCAAACTGTTGAAACTCTTACTGCATTTAAGGATAGAGGCTATGAAAATGAATTGCTTGAGGATGCCGAAAATTATGCTTTACAGAATACAGCAACTTCATGTACCCCATTTTTTGGTGAAGGTGCTAGTAATTACAATGATAACAGTAATGACAGCTACTACACATATGTTCGCTATAGCACTAAATTTAGGGTCTATATTAGAACACTGAAGATTTAAAATGTCGAGTGTTCTAATATCGACCCATTTTCAGCGAATGCTGAAAATATCGAAGAAGCAGAAAACCAAATTCTTTCCTAGGGAAAGAATTTGGTTGTCCATTTCTCTTGCTCTGGTATTTTCAGCACTCTGTTGGAAAGTTATGGGTCAAGTTCAGGTAAGTGTGCGATTGAGTCCAGGGATATGTATGTGTGCAATTGTGTGGACATGAGGGTTAGGGCGGGTTAGGTGAGTTAGGGTTAGGGCGCAGGTTAGTTATGTGTGCGATTGTGTGGACATGAGGGTTAGGGCGGGTTAGGTGAGTTAGGGTTAGGACATGGGTGAGGTGAGTGTGCGATAGTGACGGACCTTAGGGTTAGGGTTTGGGTTAAGGTAAGTGGAAAGTTAGTGGTGTGTGTATAGTTTAGTGTAGGGTTAGGTGTAAGATTTTAGGTGTATGTGTGTGGATTGCTGTTTGTTTGGTGTGCTTGTATTGTGTGTATGTGTTTTGGAAAAAATTTGCTGTTCTGAACGTTCGATGAACGTTTGATGTTTGGTATTTTCGATTGGTAGGGTTCGATATTATAACACTCGACATTTTGAATGTACGGTGTTCTAATATAGACCGTAAATTTAGTAGATGTAGTGGAATCAAACAAATCATAGCTAATAATTGGGGTATTCTCAGAAGCTTTTCTGGTTTGGATAATATAATTACCAATAAACCTTTGTTTGCTTATAGGAAATGTAGTAATCTCAAGGAAAGATTGTGTTATAAAGATATGATGGAGACACAAGTGAGAAGCAAAATTGTAAAACGTGGTACTTTCGCTTGTCACAATTGTCACAATTGTTGTACTTGTGCATTTATAGAGACTAATAACATTTTTATTAATCCTAATATTAATAAGTCTTTTATGTTTCATTGCTCAGCTACATGCAACATGAATAATATCATATATTTGACAACATGCATGAAGTGTACATGTTTTTACGTTGGAAAGTCTATTAGACATCTAAAAGATAGAATCACTGAACATAACTCTGAGATAAGAAGGCAAATATTAACTAATTCCCTAGCTAAACATATTTTTGAAAATACAGGTCATAGTTTTTAAGTTTAGGGTTATAGAAGTTATGACAAAATCCCTTAGAAGTGGTGATTTAAACATGAAATTGGAAAATATGGAATTACAATGGATTCTACGCCTACAAGCTGAGCATTTGCCAAGTTTAAATCAAATGGTTTCTATTAAACCTGTTTTAAAGTTAAAACAAAGGGCTGTTTAATATGAGTAGTTAGTAGAAATTATTTTACTTTATAATAGTATATATTATTATTATATATGTATTTTTTAAAGAATTAGTAGTATAATGTATTTTATATTTGTCATATACACATCTCTTTAAGGATCAGTTACTGTAACTAATTGTTTTATTGGCTGTGAGATTTAATTAATTGATGTATATATATATATATATATATATATATATATATATATATATATATATATATATATAAACTGTTTGTTTTATGGTGAAGATTATTAAGCACTGAGGAAGGGTATTGCATACCTGAAAGCTTTGCTGCTATTAAATTTACTACAGTCTGACATTGGTGTTAGCTGTTTGGTTTTTGGAACAATTGTGTTTTTACTGCTGCACCTTCACCCTTGTTGGTCTTTTGGTCCGATATTGTCTTAAAATATATACTATCCCATAAGTATGACAATTTCCTGATCATAGGAACATTTTAGTTTTGAATAAATTATCCAAAATAATATTGGCACCTCTAAAGATGTAATTACACTTGCAATAACTGCAGCATTTAGTAGTCCCTTTGGTTATTTTTTCTTTTCTAAGCCAATCAATTGATTTACCATTTTCTAACATCTTTTCATATTTGGAGCAACTTTGAAAACAAACTGGGGTTGCTCTCCTACTACCTGGTATAAAGGCTCATTACCTTTAAAAATTAACCAAAATTATTGAATAATCTTTTTTTTACTTGATCAGAACAGTCACTATATTGATGTACTAAAGCCCTATTAACATGTTTGTTAGGGCCAATAATGTTAGGGATTGTAGAATTAAGTAGTCCTTGTCCTAAAAGGAGCTTGTATTTAGTGACCCAATTTTTGACCACATCATGGGTCACTTCATAAATAAATTCTGGAGAGTAAGCTCTTTCCAATAACATGTTGAATAAAATCTGCCTCTCATATTCAAACTTTATTTTATTAGAAACCATTCTAGCTAGTCTAGCATACTGTTTTTTTGTATGCAACTAGTTGGAAACTGTTACAATGTAAATTAGAGTTTAAAAAAGTGGGCTTATGGCATATGATAGACAAAAGTATTGTCAGAAACAGAAATCCTTGTGTCTAAATAATATATGTGGTGTCAACAATTTTGGAAAGTGAACTTCAAAAAATTAGTAGTACCTGTGAAGATTGGGTGAAGATAGGTGAAGGCTGCCAGCCTAGCCAGATAGAATTTTGGCGATAATTCTGTCATCTGTAAATATTAATGTAAACCACAGGCTTGTTGTATTAAATGGTAAAAATAGTGTTACATGTGGAACTGAAAATAAATGCAACAACAGTGCACTCTACTGACCAAATAAAGCATGTTGTGACCCTTTGATGTTAAAACTCGGAGCCAGTGAGTCTAGAGTGAGACATCTTGCCTATTTTTTTTAAGGCCAGAGTTAATGGCCAAAATTTGTTTGCATAAATGTCCTTTTGTCAGAAAAATATGTATTAATGTGTGTGCTTAATGCTGATTAGAAACTAAATAAGTTAACATGTTTTTCATTCTATTTTATATGCACTATTTTATATACAGTTGAGATTCATATGAGACTAAAAGGTGCTTTTTGAAACTGCAGTGTGCTTTCTGAAACTTGCAAGATGCCCTCTGACCTAGTAATTGCTAGCACAGCAATATTCATGTTTATGCCTTTTGGAAATGTACTTGAGAAGCAGGTGATTATCTGCTGGGTCAGGTAAAAATGAATGAACAATGCTATATTCTGTAATGTAATGATTTTAAACAATCAGCTCTGTTCGAAGTAGGAAAACATGCACAGCTGCAGAAGTTAGCGATAACATAGACAAAGGACTGTTAGAGAAATAAACTGCAATCTATACTTGCTTTGTGCTCGAATTAGCCATAGTACCTTGAATGGTAACATTGCATATATTTCACCGGTGGTAGCCAAGGCCACGTTGTTTTTCTTAGGAAGTTTCTCACAAAAAGTGATAGTACCAGCAGAATATTGTAGAAACCATCACTACGAAATGATGATGACAAAACTTGTGATTCACTACGTCAGCTTGGTAGGCAATGTCTTATTAGAAAATGTATAAAAATGCCTGCATTTCCTGATTCTAGTTAGACAAACTCTGTAGTGGCACGTTTTTGTCTCCTTGCTGCAAGATTAAAGTGCCTTAACCTGAACCTACCATGTATTGATCATTTTTAAAGTATATTTTTCCTTTGACAGTTTGGTCCTTTGAGCCGGAAATATCTCTCTAGGCTGAGGTCAGAATTGGGCCCGGTGGCATGTACCCGTATGGAGAAGTGGCCACATCGGCTCTTCTGCTTTGAAAGACCTCCGACTGAATTGTCATTCGAAAGAGGCCAGCCACTGTTTCTGATCTGGGATTGGAGGACGAGTCAACGTTCCGGTGGATCAACACGCGGAGGGTCAGGTAAGGAGGAATTTACCTTTTTTCTGTTTTAGATTAGGGATTTGTTACAGTATTGTTTTGTCAGGGAGATTTGCATGTGCAGATCAGGGAGAAAAAGATTGCTGTCTTGTCATAGATCAGGGAAACAGAATAGGTAGGCAGTTATTCTAGATAAACTGTGAAAAGGTGTAAAATCATGGTACCACGTGATAAAAAGGGTTACGTAACAATTTCTAACTTAGCTAAAGGAACATGGGAAATCAGTGCATGAAAAGTTCCCGAGACCCGCCCTTAACCGAAGACACGAAATATATGCAATTACAGCGTGCCGATAATGTTAGGCATTATACAAAATGGGTTGATAAATACAAATTTGATGGTAATTTAGATAAACCTTCACTTATTAAACTTGTTAGACAACTTAAAACAGATGCGAAAGTTCAGCTAAAAAAGCAACGACAATTAGGAGTCCCTCAGGCACACAGGTGGCTTGAGGAAGCAAACCACAGGGAACAAAAGATTAAAAATTCAAAAGCAATGTTCTTAGATAAAGAAGACAATAACTTGTTAATAGCAACAGCCCCTCCTCCGCCCCCTCCGCTTCCCTTACCAGAATATGAAGCGAGTGGACAAGCTGATCCACCTCCGCTATACCCATCTGCTCCTGCAAAACTAAAACCGTTTGTCAGAGATCCTGTCGAGACCAGGTCTCGAACACGCAACTTAAGAGGGGATATTGAATTATATGAAATTAATAAAAATTCACAAGCTATGAGTGAAGAAGAGATATGTCCACTCATAGAAGTACCAAATCCGCAGGTAGGACAGGCAGGACAGGATCCAACTCTTCTAGTATATAGACCGTGGACGCCGGAAGACATCCGGAAAGCCACAGAGGGAATTCCCCATCCAAAAGTTAATTTTAGAAAATTCTTAGAAGACTTACAAGGCATGAGGTTAAGTTACCATTTGAATGGAGAGGAAGTAGAGAAAGTAGTTAGACAAATCGTAGATCCAGATTGGCACATGATCAGTGGCAACTGGAATCCCCGTGACGCAGAGCTTAGACCACTCCCACATAGTAACGCAGAACTGGACAAGAGAGTGAAAGGTCTGACAGACTGAATCTCTGAGAAATGGAAGCCTAGGGCTGATTGGACTTGCATTAATCAGTGCATACAACAAGAAGGTGAAACTGTTGATAGATATTATGCCAGATTATTAGAATGTTTTAATAACCATTATGGAATGTAGGTACCTGAAGACCAAACACATGATTCCCCATATGAGTAACAGCTAAAGAATGAGCACATGGTAGATCATCGTACAAGTAGATTACAGTCACTACTTGAATATGCAAGACATGCCGAAAGGCATTTTAATAGCAAAAAGAAAAAGAAAACTCAAGTATTTGCAGTAGAAGACGGATCAGAAGTCTTTGTAGTACAAACTGGGAAGAAGGATAAGAAAAATACCCAGGGAAATAAACAATCTGATAAATGATCAGAGGACTTTGAAGAGAGAAAGAAAAGGGGTGAATGTTGCAAATGCGGGAAAAAAGGACATCTAGCAAGGGATTGCAGGCAAAATAAAAAGGTAACCACAGAAGACAAGGAGGGTGAGGAATGACTATATGATAGTCAAGAATCACTGGATAGGAATAAACAAGAAAAGACAAATGCAAAAGTGATTGAAAGGGTAGAGGATGTGACAGAAGAAATAGAGGATGTACATGAATTCATAGATAATGAAGAAAATGAAATTTTGGACTTAGCGTTATTGAGCTTAGAGCTCTACTTAGCAGACACAAAACCGGAAGTTACACTTCTGGTAGAGGGGAGGGAAGTTAAATTCCTGTGTGACTCAGGGGCTTCACGGACCCTGATACATTCTTCCAAACTACCAGAAAATGCAGAATCACTTGACTACATATTAGTGAAAGCAGCTAATGGACAACTGTATCGGGAGCCACTCTCCCACAACATAGCGATAACCGACCCAGTTTCAGGGATGACCCAGAAAAGCAAAACTGTTGTTTCTGCAAAATGCCCAGTGAATCTATTGGGCAGAGACCTAATGCAGATATTTGGCATAGCCGTAGTTCCAACTATGCAGGGTATGGAAGCACAGCGACAAATGGATACTTTTGTAGTGAGACCGGTGGGTGAAACATTTTATTGGTACAGCCAGGACTTAGTTACGACTGGTCCAGGGGCAGTAACCGAGGAAATGATGAACGTAGCCATCAGTAAATTCCCCTCCCTTGACACTGACAAGCAGCATTTGTTGCATTGCACTCTATATTACTGTAACAGACCAGGACCTGATAAAGAATATGAGCAAGAACTGTTTAGAAACCATGCTAACAGATTAGTATTACGACATTTGTACTGGGACACAGAAGGAAACAGTGTAGTAAGCTGTTCATTGCCCCAGGAATTCCTAGCACTTTACAAATCTAATCGATTGCCACATGTAAGTTTAACTAAAGATAGAAATTTGAAGTGGGCAGATCTAGGAGAAAAAGTCACAAGGTGGGAAAAGCAGACAGAGTTAGAACTTTCCGAATAGGGCGTACAAAAGCAGAAATTAAATTGGATAACGCAGACACACCCAGCTGTATACTCACAGGCAAGTGAGGATAGCTGAGTAGCACTCTTACTAGAGGAAGAGGAAAAAGCCTTACGAGACATACCAGAGATTCTCTGGTCAACAGGGAAATCAGATGTAGGACTTATTCGTACAGCAGGACCAGTTACTATCACATCAAAATCAGCATTTAGACCCCAAAAGAGACAGTATCCCTTAAGAAAGGATGCAGAAATAGGAATCAAACCTATAATAGCAGCCTTACTTAAGGAAGGAGTCTTGATAGAATCTCCTGATTCACCATATAATACACCCTTATTTCCTGTTAGGAAAGCAAACGGAGAATGGCGTATGGTCCAAGATTTACAAGCTGTAAATGATGCAGTTATACCCAGAGCACCTACAGTGCCAGATCCACATACTTTATTGAATGATTTGAAACCTCAACAAAAGTATTTTTCTGTGGTAGATATTAGCAATGCATCTTTCTCAATACCGATACACCCTGACAGCCAATATTGGTTTGCATTTACATTTCAGGGGAAACGGTATACATATACGAGACTACCACAGGGATATTGTGAAAGTCCAACAATATTCGCAGAAGAAATGGCAAGTAACCTGGCGGGATTTATCCCACCGAAAGGCAGTCAGATTTTACTTTATGTAGACGACATTCTGCTGGCAGCCCCCACCCAGCAAGAATGCAGAGACGATACCATAGCATTATTACAATTTTTAGCCACTCAAGGACACAAGGTAAACAAAAACAAACTGCAACTTTGGAAAAACAGGTCAAATACCTGGGATATGTAATATCCAAAGAAGGCAGAATATTAGACGAAGACAGAAAAACAGCAATATTACAAGCACCTAAACCAACTACCAAGAAGGAAATGATGTCCTTCCTGGGTACTACTAACTTTTGTCGGAGTTGGATTCCAAACTATGCCTTGGAATCTGCTCCACTGACTAACTTGATATTCAAAAAGCCGATGGCAGCACAAGATTTATTACAGTGGACACCAGAAGCTGAATCAGCTTTCTGCAAACTGAAACAACTGATAGCTTCTTCCTTAGTTTTAGGATTACCAAACTATCATAAATGATTTTTCCAAACTGTAGACTGTAAGCAAGGTTATATGACATCAGTGTTAACACAATAGCATGGGGACAAACAACGCCCCATAGCTTATTATTCATCACAGCTAGACCCAGTGGCGTGATCCTTGCCCCACTGTGTACAAGTAGTAGTCGCAGCTGCAATAGCAGTGCAGGCTTCAGCCTCAGTAGTATTGTTCCACCATCTCACATTGAAAGTGCCTCATGCAGTCACGATTATTTTACTGCAAGAAAAAGTAGCATATCTTTCTCCTGCTAGACATCGTTCCTGTATGACTATACTGTTGAGCCAACCTCATATGACAATTGAACGATGCACAACTTTGAATCCGTCAACCTTGCTCCCAACCCCTGCAGATGGCAAACCACACTGCTGCCTGCAGGAGATTGAGCAAAAGACACTACCTAGAAAAGATCTCACAGATGTTCCCTTGGATGATGATGCCGAGGTGACATACTATGTGGACTGCTCATGCAGGAGGGGTCCTACAGGACAGAATCTAGTGGGGTATGCAATAGTTTCTGATACCGAGATTTTAGAAGCAAAGTCTTTACCACACAACTTATCTGCACAAGCAGCAGAATTGATTGCTTCGACAAGGGCACGTACCTTGGCAAAAGGTAAAAGAGTGAACATTTTTACTGACAGCCAGTATGCTTTTTCTACTGTACATGTTTTTGCGCAGCAGTGGAAAAATAGAGGAATGATAACATCTACTGGTAAACCAATTAACCATGCGCAATTTATTTTAGATTTGTTAGACTCTATTCAGTTACCTCAGAAAGTAGCTGTTTGCAAATGCGTAGCTCATACCAAGCAACAGGATAGAATTTCAGAAGGTAATGCGAGGGCAGATACAGCTGCAAAACAAGCAGCTTCAGCTTCAGAAGTTTTTCTTTTGAGTGAGGAATTACAACCAGATTTTAGACATAGAAATGTTAAAAACAATGCAGACACTTACTACAAATGTAGAAAAACAAAAGTGGATAAAACGAGGAGCAATCCTTGAGAAGGGATTCTACATCTCCAAAGAAAAGAAACCGATTTTACCATCTAACTTGTTTAGATATGCAGCTTTGTTGAGCCATTGGCAGTGCCATGTCTCAACAGGGGGGGGGTGGTACAGTTAGTGAATCGAGTGTTTACGACGTATGGATTTACAAACTACACAAAAATTTTTTGTGCAGCATACCATATTTGTAACAAGCATCATGCACAAGGGGCATTAAAACCTAAACAAGGGAGTTTCTCTACACCACTGTATCCATTCCTTACTATTTGTATGGATTTTATAGAGCTGAACAAATGTGAAAATAAAAAGTACTGCCTTGTCACTATAGATATGTTTTCCAAATGGGTGGAAGCTTTTTCAACTAAAAATCCAGATGCAGCTACTGTTGCAAAAGTCCTCATTAAAGAAATTATTCCTAGATTTGGCATACCGGAAAAGATTTATAGTGACAATGGCACACACTTTGTAAATCAAACTATACAACAACTTAGTCATTATTTCAGGATTTCTCTGAAAAATCATTGCGCATACCACCCCCAATCTGCAGGATTAGTAGAGAGGCATAATGGGGTTTTGAAAAACAAGCTTAGAAAATTGATTAGTGAGACACAAAAGAACTGGGTGCACTGTTTACCTCTGGCACTGTTGAGTATGAGAACTGTTCCAAATGTAAAAGGGTTAACTCCTTTTGAAGTTCTGTTTGGGAGGGCATATTATACACCTCAATGGAAACCTCTCATGCCTGCAGAGCAGGAGGCTGACAGTTCACTTGCAGGGTATATGAGGCGATTTTTGAATAACAAACTTTTGCAGTTAAATTCTGTTTCAGATAAAGAGCAAACCAGACCATCGGAAGCAGCAGTAGCCCCAGACACATGGGTCTGGGTGAAGGCGGTGAAGAAAAAGAACTGGAGTTCTCCGAAGTGGGAAGGGCCGTACCAGGTACTACTGTCGACACCCACTGCAGTCAAGATTGCGGAGCGAGCGTCCTGGATTCATTTGACACATTGTAAACTGGTTAAGAATTTTGAACTGGACAAAAACCTTGTTGCTGTTGTACAACGAGAACAAAATGACTAGGTATAGAGCGAATAGAGACACTGAACAACCTCAGAAAACTTGCATGATTATTCTGATAGCCACATTGACAACACTGATATTTTTGTTGTGGCCTTTCCTTTTCCCAGCCACAAAAGTTGAACTGATCAAATGTGATGAGCCGACCATAGACAGGCACCCGAACTTTAACACTTATCAAGCAATTACACGTGTGTATGCTGAGACTTTTAATGTTTCGAATTGCTGGATTTGCATAGCCATACCAACAGCATACGGGGGGTTATTAATGACTGCAGTCCCCCTAGGGGTCAATGAGACCTGGGAAAATTTGGTTTATGAGACTGTAGCTATCAAAGCACATGATAAGGTAGCACTGTATTTACCTGTGACACAAAAGGGAATTGTATATTTTTATAAGAATGACACAATTCAAGTGGGTTGGAGCAGGTGCAATGTGACTGTACATTACAAATGTTATACCAAAGCAAACAGAATGGATACAGTTTGTAATTCGAATTATGACTCATTTCTTGAGTCCATGCATAAGACTATTGATGAAGTGCAACGTAATCCTGTACTTTTTAAGCAACTGTCTGTAATAGATAGGAAAATGTTTCATGCAGGGCAGCCATTTCGTAGCAAAGTAACTACTAAGGTAGAGGATTGTTATTTTGTGTGTGGTAAGAAAGCATATAAATGGTTACCTGAGAATTGGTCCAGCAGCTGTTTTTTGGGGTACCTGGTTCCGGCCATACGACACACTGCAGTTTTGCCTCAGGGAAATATTCAAAATACCCGACATGTAGCCAAGAAAGCTGTCAGGAAGCCTGAAAATCTAGTGGGATGGATCGAGGAGGGCTGGAAAGACCATCATACTATGGGTACCAAGCTGACGATATACCCCAGGGATTACTTCAGTGTCACTGCTTGACAGAGGCACAGAAAAATGATAGGCATAGTTTTTATTCAAACTAAAGGGGTGGCGAAAGCCACATAACTATGGGCTAGGCTTATAAATGCCCTTGGGCAGATAGCCTAGTATGAACCTATGAACCTATGGACTTGAGTGATGCTGTCATATCATGGGCAGGCATATTACCTGCATATGGCACAATGAAATCGATTTGGGAGCTGCAAAAACTGTCTAAACTTCTCAAAGTAATGAGTAATGCAACTTTTTCTGCTCTTGAATTGATAACTGATGAACTGAATGCTATGAGAAATGGAGTGCTCCAGAACCGTATGGCTCTTGACTTCACCCTAGCGGCGAGAGGTGGTATGTGCACTTTAATCAAAGAAGAGTGTTGTGCGTATATACCTGATCATCAACATGAGATAAACGACCACCTTGAGGTGATACAGCAAGTGTCGACCATGACCAAACCAGGCCCAAACCCTCTGACGGACTTTTTCCAGAATTTGTTTGGGGGTGGGATTCCATCCTAATGAACATCCTGATTGCCATTTGTGTGGGATTACTCCTATTAGGAGCATGTATTTGTTGTGGTATTCCCTGCATGAAAAAGTTAATCAAAGAATTTATAGATATATCAGTTTCTGAGACTTTGTATCAAAGTACTGAAATTGAAGAATTGTTAGAATGTGAAACACTTTCATAAGTTTAAACTGAATGACTCTCTTAACTGCAAATCCTGAATGGAAGAGGTTAGGAGAAGAAGCAAACTGTTTATTCTTTTGAAAATAGAATTAAAAAGTATTAACAGGGGGGAAATGTCACAAAAATATGTATTAATGTGTGTGCTTAATGCTGATTAGAAACTAAATAAGTTAACACATTGTTCATTCTATTTTATATGCACTATTTTATATACAGTTGATTTTCATATGAGACTAAAAGATGCTTTTTGAAACTGCAGTGTGCTTTCTGAAACTTGCAAGATGCCCTCTGACCTAGTAATTGCTAGCACAGCAATATTCATGTTTATGCCTTTTTTAAATGTACTTGAGAAGCAGGTGATTATCTGCTAGGTCAGGTAAAAATGAATGAACAATGCTATATTCTGTAATGTAATGATTTTAAACAATCAGCTCTGTTCGAAGTATGAGAATATGCACAGCTGCAGAAGTTAGAGATAACATAGACAAAGGACTATTAGAGAAATGAACTGCAATCTATACTTGCTTTGTGCTCATATTAGCCATAGTACCTTGAATTGTAACATTGCATATATTTCACCGGTGGTAGCCAAGGCCATGTTGTTTTTCTTAGGAAGTTTCTCACAAAAATTGATAGTACCCAGAATATTGTAAAAACCATCACCACAAAATGATGATGACAAAACTTGTGATTCACTACGTCAGCTTGGCAGGCAATGTCTTATTAGAAAATGTATAAAAATGCCTGCATTTCCTGATTCTAGTTAGACAAACTCTGTATTAGCATGTTTTTGTCTCCTTGCTGCAAGATTAAAGTGCCTTAACCTGAACCTACCATGTATTGATCATTTTTAAAGTATATTTTTCCTTTGACACTTTATTGCTCTGGTTTCTGCCCAGAGGTAAAGAATGTAAATGTAGTTTCTGTTAGTCTGGGAACCCAGGGAAGTGTGAAAAATGATGTAATGTGAACCAGGAATGTGATTTTAAAAACAGAGAGAATCAGAGAGCATTAAGCATTTCTGTCTTGACCATCCAACTCAGCAGCACTGTCTTGCTTTCTATGTAAGTTTATCCTATACTTGTGTTTTCTCTTAGAAATAGCTAGAAACTAGAAATATTAGACTAAGTATTTTTCTGTGATGTCAGAACTGTACTACTGAATTATTTTAAGTATTTCTCTGTGATCTCTGAACTCTTGACTAGCACTGTGTAGTAAAAAGCATTGTCTTGTGTTTTGGCTATTTGTTATTAAATATTTTTAAACCCTTCCAACTGTGGCTGTTTTAGTAGAGATAATTTAAGCTCTTTAGAGTACTTGCATGCCTTTGGTAAAACTGTACAAAGTCACTCCAATAGCTTTAGCCCTGAGCTATACTACCAATTGGATAATAATATTGCACAGTAATAACTGGACATCCTTTTAAGGGCCTTTGAGTAGCTGATAAATATTAGTGGATGGTGGCAGCTGGTACTACTGTATAGTGTGGGAAAAATGGGCACAGCTGGAGAACCTGTGCAAGCCTTCCCCATGAGTGTCTGTGTAGTTGTATAAACTCTTCTCAAAGTGTGTGTGTGTGTGTGTGTGTGTGTGTGTGTGTGTGTGTGTGTGTGTGTGTGTGTGTGTGTGTGTATGTCAGCTACTTGGACAGGGACATGAAGCACTGGTTGGACAGAGAGGGTGCTGGAGGTTTTAGCTTGCCCACTAGGCTGAGATCTGTACCCTATAGCTGTGCCAGTGGGGAGTCTTATTGGGGACCTGGAGAGCAAGGGAGCGACCAGCCCTGGACTGACTGTGATCTCTGTGTGCTCTTAAGGGAAATTGCACTTTACTGTGTGTATTTGTTATCCTTTCGTCCTGTATGAGACGCCCCTCACTGGTGTTAGTGGTGAGGATTGAGGCTCCTTGATTGCTGGGCCAGGGAACGGGCATCACAGTACCATTCAAGTATTGAATAAAATCACAAATCAAACCTCGGGGACCATTCTATAACACAAATATATCATCCAAAAATCTCTCTCTCCTAAGCTATCATAACCTTATTAGCAAAAGTAGGGGCACAAGCTACTCCCTTTGCTATACACTCATCTGCTTGTAAATCCCACCTTCAAAACATAGAAAGTTGTTGGAAAGCATAATGTCCATATAGTTCAATAAAAGGTTTTGCCTCCTTAAAGGACAAATAATTAACATCCGACAATGCGTTTTCAAGAAAGTCCAACCCCTGCTGTTGGGGAATGTACGTAAAAAGATCTACCATATATATGGTAAGACAAATTAAAGGTGAATCAGTCAAGTCAACCTTTTAAACTACCCAAAAAGTCCCAGGAATCCTTAATAATATGTCTAGTAGAGCCCAGGTATACTTAAGCATGTTATCAACATAATCAAAGGATGGATTACAGACCATTGCACTGCCACAGTGGGTCTTACACAATCATAAGCTCATATGAGATTACTAGGCTATTGACCTAGAAGCCATTTTAAGCATAGCCATTTCATCCCAATGTAATACCATAGAAATGCTAGTCAATATCCAAGACTACATTTAGTTATGACTGCCCATGTCCAGGACAGTTGTTGGTTGCTATCCCCGGCAAAAAGTTAGGAGGCTGTAATATGTTTTTTAGGGTGTATATTATTTCTTCAGCAGCTTAGGTTGTAGAATGCTTAATGATCAACACCTAAGTGTCGAAGTTTAAAAATCGCAAACGGCCATATACACAAATTATTTCCTTGGGAAAGAATTTGCTAGGCCGTCTGGAATAAAAATTAACTTTTCAACCTAAATATAGTGGGCCACCCCCCTAACTAAATATACCAACTCCGAGATTGCTCTACATTGGGGAAAGGGCAAATCCCTGATAATGGCCAAGCAAATTCTTTCCAGAGTAAATAATTTGCTTATATGGGTGTTCACGATTTTGAAACTTTGACACTTAGGTGTTGATCATTGAGCATTCAACAACCTAAGCTGTCAAAGAAATAATATAGACCCAGTTTTAAGAACTTTTGGGATTCCAGAGAAAATTGGGATAATGGGATTGGGGTTTTCCAAATCCTGGTACAAGGTATTTGAGATAATATCTTTGTTAAAACGATCCTCCAAGAATAAATGTATATTTCTACATGCTATGAGAAATTCATTCTTGGAAGAGGTTAAATAAATGTCAGTGGTTTGCAAAATATTAAACATTTGTGAAAATAATCTATAAAATCCATTAACAGTGCCTTTGTCGGCTTTATTATCCTCACATTTCTGTTCTCTGACAACTCATGTAACAAACCTCCTTCTTGTCTGGGTAGGTTATGATAAAACTTTTTAATATATGGGAAAGTATATAGTTCCTTTTACAAAGTTTTTCAAACATAGCAATGGTGGAATGTAGTATCGGATGGAATGTGCTACAACATTTTAAAACATCTCCATTCTCCAATATTTAGTTGGATTTATTACGAAAAAAATATGCCAGGTTTAATTTCCTAGTGAAAAGTTTGAGTTCTACAATAGAATCAACCACCTCACGGGACTTACTAGGAATGAAAGTAAAACCCTTAGAAAACAAAGAAAAGTAGTGCTTAGTTATGTTTAAACTAGTATAATTAAAAGTATTATAACCTAGGCAGTTCAATAAAACCCCATTGTGTTCAATGGAAATAACATTGTGTGAGGTGGTGTGACATGGTGTTAATAAAAGGTAAACACAAAAATCGCTACAGAGGCATCGAGAGCAGACCAGACTGAAGTTTATTAATCCAGAAGTAAAACACATGTAGTGTTTTTGTCCCTGGTGAATGGGATGTCTTCAGTAAAAATAAAATCTCAGAACATTTCCTTTTTATAGATAAACCCCCCCTTCTTCATTTGATTGAAAAGAACCATGAGCAGAAAAAAGTAACGCCCACTGCTATGACGTTTACTCTGTAGCAGCACGGTCTCAGTCATTTAAAGCAACCAATCATTATAAATAAAACATTCTGCAGTTAAAAGGTTTACACTCAGACATGCATACAAAATCAGTAATATAACAATAAAAATATATAAACATGTTAAAATTGTGTGTATGAATAAACATATTACATTAAAAAAATTGTTGCACTTCCCATAGAAATGCTGTCAACATGTTTGTCCACCTAATATAATATGACTCCCACAATATTAAAGAATATGAATGGACTTGTTTTTGGATGTTAAAAATGATTACTCCTTCCTATTAAAATGCAGAATATTCCATCACATTAAAATCAAAATCAAAGAGCTGCCTTCCACCTTAATATGCCTACCTACTACTTGGCCTGCTCTCTCTTCCTTCATCTTCTACTATACCCCAAAACGCTCACTCTGTAGCACTGACCAACATCTTTTGAACATATATAAGCCCAAGAGAACCACTGGTAAGCTTCTCTACTGATACTCAGTTTCTCAAACCTGGAACAAGCTTCCTTTGAGTGTTAAAATTATTTTCCACACAAATAGCTTCAAAAAAGCTTTAAAAGACACTCTCCTAAACTCGTTAATCTGTTCCTGCCATGAGCCAACATAACCCCACCCCTACGTCCTGTCACCCTGATACTACCCTGCTTATATTTCCCCCCATCTCCTTTGTATTTCTATTCCCATCTTATACTTTGTATTGGTATCAACACTTTATATCTGCCTGTTAATGATATAATCTTTTCCTAATGCTCTTCTATATATTTCCATACTACAAATGTGATTTAATTTTTGTTTCCTTAAATGTAACACTATTTATTATCATAAGCTTCCGCAACTAAGTGATATCACAGTTTATGTTTAATGTACCTATTTTTATGAATATTGTTCATTGTCTGGAGATTTTATATCTGCCTGTCACAGTATAAGTTTAATGTACCTATTTTTATGAATATTGTTCATTGTCTGGAGCTTTTCTCCTCAGGCCTCCACTGAAAATGGGTTCTGACTCATTTGGACAGATCCAGTTAACTAATGTCAAAATAAATAAATATACAAAAATAACAGATACCATTTCATTCAGCCCATAGACCTGTACCATTCATCTTAAGCTGCCACTTTAGTTCTTTGACCCCTAATAAATCCTTCCAAGGTCCACCTCTTTCATCCAGCTTCACATTATCCACTACATAATGTGTCTAGACAAAGAATTATGTACATCTTTCATTTTGATATCATAAAGATGTTGATATACCCTTGTCTTAAAAGTTCTCACAGTTCTGCCTATATAAAAACTGAACATCCAGTGCACCGGGACACGTATACCACCCGTTTACTTAAACAGTGCATTTGTGTCTGATGTGAACTTATCCGTACCCTTCAATAAAAAAAGGTACTACCCTCTAACATACAATGATATTGACTGCAGTGTCCACAAATCCTCATATCTGGGGAGGTCCTAACTACAAGATGTATTTCCAAAAGATTTTTTATATTGATGTCCTTCTTATAAATAATTCTAGGTTTTTTCCCTAACTGGTCTTGTAATATTTTATCAATAGAAAGAAATATCCCAATTCCTTTGTATTACGCTCTTAATGGCTGGAAAATTTGCTTTATATGTAAAAATCAAAGCTCTACCTACATTTAACCCATCACCTAGTTAGTCCCTTTTAGAAAAAGGAAGTCTGTTTTACCTAACAAAGGGAAGTACAGCCCTTCTCGTCTTTTATTAAACACTTCCAAGGCTAATTTCTTAATAAATATTCTGGGGCACACTCTTTTTTTTTCAAACGTGTTTATTAATATTTCACTCTGTTTGTAAAAGACTTCATTATCAGATATCATCCTGGTTTAATGGACAAGTTGTAATTTTACAAGAGCCCTTTTTTTGAAAAAGGGGGTGCCAACTAGAGAAATGTAACTTTATTGGAGTAAGTGGGTTTTCGGAAAATGGATGACTCAGATTTCCTCAACTCCTTGTTCTTAGTAATCTTAACATCCAAATAAGCAATTTCGCCTCCTGAAAAATTGATAGTAAATTTAAGGAAGTTAGTGGTGCCATTAATGTAAGTGAACAATTCCATCAATAAATCCTCAGTATCATTCCAAAAAATTATAATGTCACCCAGAAACCTGGCATAAGAGGCCCAAGATGCCCTATAGGGGGAATTCAAAATGTTTTCCTGTTCCCAATAGGCCACCATCAGATTGGCAAAGATAGGGGCCCCATGATGCACCCATAGCCACTCCTGTCTTTTGCTGGAAAATCTGACCTTCAAAACACATAAAGTTATTCATCAGTATGATCTCCATCAAGTCCTTGAGTAACAAAATCTCCACATGATTCATGTGGCTATTTTTAACTAAATATTCATAGAACCACTCAAGGCTAACCTGGTGTGGGATAACAGAGTACAAATTGTTAATATCAATTGTCACAAGAAGTATTTATTCATTATGCAACAGCTATGTAATTCTAGTTAAAAAATCTCCCGTTATTATCAGATCAATGAACTTAGCTAAATAGCAGGTCTTAGATGATTTAGCATCTACTATAGGCCGTAAAGGTAGATCATGCGGGTCTTTGTGTATTTTTGGAATTCCTAAAATAGAGGGTGTCTTAGGTGTTTCCATTATCAAAAATTCAAATTCTTGTTGAGAAATTTGCAAAAAAATCATATAACATAGTGTCTGTTCTTTGATAAGCAATATTTCTTTCATTAATGAATACTTCTTCATAGGTGTCACTGTATAGGATGGTTAAGATTTTGTCAGAATAATCATTGTAGTTCATCACAATCAGCCCCCCCCCTTCCTTATCTGCTTTCATCAGTCTGATTTGTCATTTATAATATGTTGTAAGAGGGTCTTTTCTTGATTAGATAGATTGATTCCCTTTGAATTTCCATTTATCCTCAACACCTGCCTTACATCTTGCTCACATATTTTTTTCAAACAATTATATCATAGGGTGTAGTGGGGGTTAAATGTACTAGTCTCCTCACTCTATTAGTGCTGAATGCAACATTGCTGTTAGCAAAATATAGACACAAATTCAATTTCCAAGGGTACATTTGAAATCAATTAACACCTCATCAATTCTCACCATCCTGTCTGGCATGAACATTAGTCCTTTTTCAGATAGGCTGGCCCAATCATTATTAATCACTGCCATACTATAATTGTACAGTTTAAAATCTATTGAATCATTGTAAATAATAAACATAGAAAAAACATCAGAAGAAGTGTGAACAGAATTATATGTGGTTTGTTCTAGTTCATTCTCCCCTCCTTCATGTGATGTCTCTGGTAACCCCAATTCTGGTTCTGATTCTGGTTCCCTCTCCTTGAGTGTTCCCTCTGGGGGTATGACTCCTGTCCCTGGTAGTTTCTGGTCTTAGTGTAAGCAGTAACATCAAACAGAACAGCATTGCAACAACCAGAGCTGGTCCCCTGAGTAATGCAGTCAGCTAAAAGACAAAACACTATACCCTAGGATGATTACAATACAGTTTTGCAGCTTTGCACTGTTCCACACATCTTAACAATAGAGTTGATGCAATGTACCACACACACGCACAATGCAAAATGTGTGAGAGGAATTAAGCAGTATCTGTCAAGAACAATTAACAGAAGTGACTCATCTTTTGCTTACTTACCGAACTTCTTTACTAGTGCTGGTCTTACCATAGTAGCACTAATCCCAAGCTGGTTCTTGAGAAGTGGATTGTAGGCTATTTGCAACCATTAGTTTTGTCCTAGATGTTCCTGTAAGCGTGTTGTGACCTTCTATATGCGGATGCCTTTGGTAGCACATATATCAACTCAGCACAGCAGTGCCCCAAGCTGTACAACAGTCCAAAATATAAACTGAAGAGGTTTCCAACAAACTGGTAAAAAGAATACTCAGTGAAGTCTCTCTCACTGATTCTTCTTATTCACAGACAGCCAGGAATCAAGGTCTATCTGCTCCTTCCCTCATTAGGAGCAAAACAATAACATGTATCCCAATCTGGTTTTGAGAAGAAGATTCCGAAGAAGCAGTTTGATATTATATAGCTGAATAGTACGGTAAACTATTCTAATGCCATGCAAAATAAATTTGATATCATGCTTATTACAAACTGTTATGTTACCACCCTGTCAGTGTGTAAACAGTTAATGCATTTGTATCAGATGTCAGTACATAAAAACATTTAACTTGGAATGAATTGTGTACAAAGAGTACAAAGCACTCTTTGTTGTAAATGTTAATACTGATCTGTAAGATTATTAAACAACACATACTTCCTATGGATATAAATACCAAAGCACAGACAGCAGGATCAAACTCCGAAGTCTAGTGATTTTTAAGTTGGTTCTTTCCTATGGATAAGATACAGTGTTTTTGTGATTAAGAGGTCATCATTAACTATGCTCATTGCATAAAACATTGTTGCTTTACTCAGAAGTTATTAATAGTAATGTAACCTGTTGTGTCTTTTGGCCAAGGTTGTGATTGACAAGGGTCTATTGACCAGTCCACCTGCTCGATTAAATAAACAAACCAGAATGTTGGATTTTGACTAAAAAATAGGGATCTGCATTTCCTTATTTATTAAACTAAAATGTTGATCTGTTACTAATGAATAAACTGTATCAACATTTCAATGGGACCACTGGAGATACAGAAGTTCATTTAAGCTAACTTTTATACTGGAAAAACTTTCCTTGCTTTTACATAAAAAAGCATTAGAAATGCATTTTTGTATGATAAGAATACACATCAGAAAGAAAGATTAATTACAAGGGTATTACTAACCTTA
The DNA here is from genome assembly GCF_019279795.1 of Protopterus annectens. NCBI lineage: Eukaryota > Metazoa > Chordata > Ceratodontiformes > Protopteridae > Protopterus > Protopterus annectens. The sequence goes on from NC_056726.1 coordinate 1,528,295,167, forward strand.
ACCGACCCAAAATGTTGAGCACTTTAAAAACATACTAGTGAAGAGCAGTTTGCTGTCATAAGGATCTCATCATAAGCTCCAGATGTTATATAATCTTAAACAAGAAGTTGTCTGAAACACTGCATAACAATTTCCCAGTACAATGAGATGATCTCTGGCAATACTTTAAGAATATGTCAATAAGCATTATAAATGAACTTTTACAATTTAGTCAAACACGTTTGGTTACATGAATCTTAGTTTACCCAGATCGATTAGTGTTTATTTACATTTGGTAAAATGAGGCAGTCAGGTAGTCAATGGTGAGATTTGCTTTTATGAAACAAAATAAGATCAGAAAAGACACAGGCTGGAGGTTACGTTTCGGTGTCAACAACGTAGTTTGTTTTACAGAAATAAAATGTAAAAAAAAAGGTGAAGGTAAGACATTACATTGCTGTATTATTCAATAATGTTGTTTGTTTTTATAGGTATCCTTCAAAAATAATTATTTTTGACTGATTTTTTATGTCTGCTGTGTGTGCTCCTTTATTTATGAATATTGATATATCAATAATAATGCCTGAGTGTTTTTTCTCTGTTAAGTTTTTCCATTGTTTTCAGGAATGTAACCATATTGCTTTAATTAAAAACAGGAAAAGTGATAAACTCAGTAGTACTAAAAATGATTCTAAGGTAAATAATTTGCATAAAGAAAGCCAAGCAAATAAATATTGGGTTCTAACAGTGTCTGTATATAAAGGGCTTCCTCTGTCTGAACATCACAAAAGGTCCAAAAATCCAGTCATAAGGAAAATGTCAGACAGCTTAATGTCATCCAAGAGATTAGTCAACATTGATACATAAAGTAAACTTTCAAAATGATCCCAATTTAAAGAGAAATACCAAAAATGCTTTCTAGAAATGACAATCTGTTTTAGTAAAAAGTGAAAGGAGCCATGCTTTTCAAGACATCAAAGTCCTATGGTAACTATAAGTAATAGACATTTCTTAACAACACAGACCACAGTATAGGAAATGTAAAGGACTATTTGCGTAAAGAAATAAAATATTTTACAATACTATGAAATATTGCCAAAAAGTTCTAAAATATTGTAGAAAGTGTATTACCGAAATATAAAATAATGTGTTAAACTATACAAATATTAAATAATGTGATAAAGTATTATATCCTGCACAAAGCAATCAGTCTCTTGTCTATAAATAATGAATGTAAAATTGTGTACCAACACTTAAAATAGATGTCCAGATATTTACTGCATATAGTTAGTTGAATTAGAGCAATCCAAGAACTTACAAGAGGTAAAAATGAGGCTGGCTGTAGGGCAGACATACTCAACCTTAAACAGACTTTGCCAAATTAATTAACTTTGGGGCTGCCAAATTGATCCAGCTCTTGTTTACTTATAGTTGCACAGTAATAATGAATTTGTAGTGCCATGGTTTCTGAGATACTGGGAAATAAGACCCAATGACAGCTGAACCAGCCTGTGTGTTGGTTAGTAACACAGTTGTAATGTCACTAAAATATATTTTGCATGCATTTCTCATTCTGATAAGCTATTAAATGCAAAGAAAAAGTTGGGAACAATTTACATTAACTATAGGGCAAATTAAAAGGCATATTTAGTGCTAAAACATAGTCAGAGGTCTAAATGACAGACATGACTGATACTAAAAGAGATATCTACAAATTGCTATCTATAAAGGGCAACAAATAAGTGCAGGTGTTTTAGAAAAACAAAAAAAGTTCACTTAGCAACTAAGTTAAAAATGCTATGGTACAATATTTTGGTTTTAGATTTGTGAGTAACTACTGCTGAAACATGTTACAGTTATTACTGTTGCATCCAGTCTCTTACCCTCATACATTTATTATTTTTTTATATATTTTATTTTGTTTTATTTTTATCTACTTTGTAATCAGTTAAGCCAACTGGAGATAGTTTCCCTTTTCAGGGATGACCTGGGTGCACTGTCTGGTTAAGTGATTTGCTTAGAGTCACACAGCAGGTGAATAGAGGTGGAAGGAAACAAAAACCTGCAGTCTGGCCTACAAAAAACATTTTTTTAGGTTTTTAAAACCTAGGGTAAAACAGTCTGTAGATGCACCAGTCAGTAAAAGATACTCTTTTGTGCACCATGTTTAACACACAGCCACGTCTTTAGCATCATTCATAGGATCATAGAATCATAGGAAGTTACTAGGCTATTGGCTCTGAGGCCCTTACAAGCCTAGCCAAGAATTTAGCCCATGTTCCAACAAGTCAGCACCCTATGCCACTGTCCAGCAGGGTCATAGGTGGAATCTCCAAGGTGTATTTTCTGTTCCCCATCCAGTTATCCAGGTTGCGTTTGAAAAGGTTTTATGAGGTACTCTGCTTTACGTGGAGAGGGAGTCTAATCCACAAAAGGGGGAGTCTCTGTGACACAAATCTGTCCCACCAAGTCCTATTGATGTCATTGACCTATTGATGTCACAGACTTCCCATACATGTCAAGCAGAGCACTTCACTGGCCTTCTTCATGAGAAATCTTGATGAGTGGATGCGAAATAGAAAGTTCACCCTGGGGATCACTCCAGTGGCTCTACTTGATAGAGGCACTGGGAACTAAAATTGGGTGGCATGATGCCAGGGCACTTCTATGGGCTAAGCTTGTAAAGGCTCCAGGGCCATTAGACTAATATGCCCCTAAAACCTATGAACCTATGAAACAGGTTGAGGTCATGCATGGGGGTTACTTGAGTGGAGCTTGACTTGCAGATATGCAGCAGTCCCATCAGGGTGGGGTCTGATATTGCTTTGTATGCCAGACAGAGGTCACCTCTGAGGAGTCTGTAGGAGACTGACTAGAGGGACAGGGCTTTCAGCCTATCTATGTAGGGTTGGTGTTTGAGACCCTGGATTCATTGGGTGAGGAATCTCTGTGGTCTCTCCAGTTGCTGCATGTGCTTTGTGAGATACATGCCGAAAGGGGCATTGTACTCAATATTCAGTCTTATAAGGGAAGAATACAGGGATGTTATGACCACCTTGTCCCTGGATGAGATACCCTTACTAATGAGGTGGGCCATGTAGAAAGCTTTCCATACAATGGAGGCAATATGGTGGTCAAAAGTCAGTTTGCTATCAACCTGGGTTCCCAAGTCCCTCTCGACTGATTGCATGCTTACTGCCTTATTATCAATGTGATAACTTGTGGAGACGTCATTCTCCCCAAAAGGAACAATGATGCATTTTTTGGCATTCAGTTTGAGGCCATGTTTCTGGCACCAGTCATTTGTTTGGGTGAGACCCTCATGAAGAATGTCCACATCACTAGGGGAATTGATGACAGCACCCAGCTTGCAGTCATCTGCAAACTTTGGTCAGCCATAGCACACTAGATTTGGCCTACACCTCTGAGAAGTATATCCCAAACAGCAGAGGCCCCAAGACCTCTGCATATTTTTATGTTTTACTCAACAATGTAATGCCAAGTAAAGCATCAGAATATGCATAAAGATGGATCACACTGAAAAGATGCTGCCACGTCAGTTCTTTGAAATGTACAGAGTAAGTCCTATAACACACTCACGTTCTACTTATTTAGTTGCTGTTTGGTAGCTAAGATATGAGATGACAGGTTGGAGGCCTTGGGATTTAAGGTGCTTATCTAGTAGGTTAAGGTATTCGAACTGGAAGTGGGGTGGTTGAAGGAGGTGTTGAATCAGGGGGAGAAGGAAGTGGGGGTCACAGACTCTAATGGGCACTTCAGTTGGAGGAGCAACAGTGTTCTAGATATAGACATTTGACACTGCTTAATTATGGTGTAATTCCCAAGGCTTTAGCAGCCAGGAGAACAACTGCATTTCAAATGAAAAAAGCTGTTTGAGTCATTGATAAAGTCACAGGTGGTGATGAGTGGACAGACTTCTTGCTGTCATCAAACAAGGTAAACAGGCAAGGTAGTTAGTGATGTCTCTGTGCAGAGTAAATGATATTGGGCCAGATAATTGTGGACAACATTATATACCCCCTTAACACTTTATCTAAACAACACACCCTTAAGATTAATGCTGTTCTTACGTGCTCTTAGCTATAGCTGATAAATGAGCAGCATGAACAGAAATATGAGTATAAAGGACATGTTGTACAAAAGCTAAAGCATTCTAAGCTGTTTAGCATCAGTGTCCACCGTATACAAGTCTGCAGGCTGGTGTGAGTGCAGTTCAAAAAGATTGCTTGCTCAATGTCCATGTCTGCAGATGTGAAATTATTAGCATATATTTAAATGAAATGTTCCAGCTGAGGACTGTACCAATTGTATTGACACAATGCTGGGGAGTCACTACAAAGAGTTTCATAAACTTAGCCATTAGGTTTACACAAAGTGTACTAGACACCAGGGATAACTGTTTAGGATTGTGCCTTAATGGCATTTAGGTTCAGGGGAGCAGTCCCTTTTTTATTTTTTTTATTTTATTTTACACATGTCCATTTTCAGCAGAGGCCCGGGGAGAAAAGCTCCATTTGCATACAATATACTAGCATTCTACTACAGACTAGTAACTATTTACAATACAGAGATTACACACTTGTAGTACATTATGGTACATAGTAGACTAATAAATGTTGCGATGCATTTCTTTAGAATTTATAGATACAATATTTTGCAGTTATGCTTTCATAGGTCACATTAGGATTAGAGACTCGGTGGGAGACTTTGCCCTGTAGCTATGTAAATCATTGTTGCTTGCTTCCTTGTCTTTACCCAGGGGTATTACAGGAGCATAGCCAGTTCTTTTTAAGGTGGGTTTTCAGGAGTTTTTTAAATTGTGTAGTGGAGGTTTTGGATGTGAGGGTGTCTGGTAGAGTGTTCCAGAGTTTGGAGAAGTAGTAGCTATAAAGACATTTCCCTGCTTCATTGTTATATTTGGTGACTTGCAGAAGATTAAGGGTGCTGGATCTCTGGGTTCTTGTAGTGGTGTGGGGTTGCATAAGATGTTGGAGGGCTGGGATTTTGGCTGGGTAGTAGTATAGCTTATGTGCTGGTGACAGTTGATTGAGCTGAAATAGTAGAGGAAGTTCTAACCAGTTTAGCTTTTTGAGAGAGATGCAATGATGTGTCCTATATGTAGCAAATCTAGCTATCTTGTTGTAGCAGGATTCTAGCTTGTTTAGGTCAGATTTGCGAAGGTTGGTTATGACTGGGGATGCATAGAGGAGGGTGGATAGCAGATGTGACCTGGCTATTGTGGGTCTGGACTGGTTTGTGAGAAATTGTTTGTTACGACAGAGCAGGCAGAGTTTTTTTTGGACTTTCTTGATAGTTTGGGCAGCGTGCAGATCAAATCTTAGGTTGTTGTCTATTTCAATGCCTATAAGTTTGGTGTGGGTAGTTGAGGTGATTACAGTTTTGTTATCAGAAGTTATCGTGAAGTTATCTGTTTTGGGGGGGGGTTCTATGAGAGGAAAATAACAGTAATTTTGTTTTATTTGGGTTAAGCATGAGGTGGTGGTTAGTGAGCCAGGTTTCTGCTAGTGAGAAGGACTCTTGTGTTTTGGAGTGGAGATGGTCTAGAGTGTGGGCTCCACATATGATTGTGGTATCATCTGCGTATTGAATAACTGAGGCCCTGGGACTGGAGGATGGGAATTGATTGGTGAATAGAGTGAAGAGCAATGGGCCTAGAATGGAGCCTTGAGGGACTCCTAAGGATACTGGTAGTAGAGGGTATAGTTGGTTTTGCCATTTTACTGCCTGATGCCATCCTGATAGATAGCTCTTCATCCATGTGATGGAGGAGGAACTAAGGCTTAAGGTAGAGAGTGAGTTGAGAAGTCTATTGTGGTTAACCATACTGAAAGCCTTGGATGAGTATAAAAATATGGTCGAGACACATTTTCCATTATTTCTATGGTAATTAATGGTATTAGTGAATGATATAAGTGAAGTGGATGTACTCTGGAAGGGCCTAATGCCATGCTGGTTTTTAGATAGTAATTTGATTTCTAGGAGGTAGTTCATAAGTTGAGTGTGTATGACCCTTTCTAGGATTTTAGATATGGGTGATAAGATAGCAATAGGACAATAGTTATTGAGTTCAAATGAGTTACCTCCTTTGTGTAGCAGTATGATATGGGAGATTTTCCATAGTTGGGGTACTTTACACTCTGTGATAGGTCTGTTAATGAGAATAGCAACCAGATAGACTATGGCTGTTACTGCTATTTGGAGGTATTCTGCGGGTAGGTTGTCCGCAGCCAGGGTGGTGGGTTTGAGTTTTTGGAGGAGTTTTTGGATGGTTTTGATAGATACTGGTTGGAAGCTAAAGTGGGGGCTGCTATCCTGTGTTTCCATTGTGGCTTTTGTGTTTGTTGGAGTTGGGTGAGTTGAGTTTATTTGGTTATTAGCTAGGGCCTGGATTGTCTCAGTAAAGTATTTGTTAAACTGTGTGGGTTTATTGTCATTGTTTTTCCCTGTTTTGGGGGTGGGGGTAGTATTTTTCCCAGGCTGCAGTACAGAGTTGACTGCAGCCCAGAATTTTTGGGTTTTCTAGCATGTTTTTCTTGTAGATTTTGGTAATAGGTGATTGTGTCTGTTTTGATGAATTTCTTGGCTTTGTTGCGCAGTTCTAAGTATTTTTGTTTTTCTATTTGGGTTTTGTCTTTATGAAATTGTTCCTATGCTGTGTTCCTTTCTTTGAGAATAGTTTTGGTGGCTTTAGTTAACCAGGGGGCATGTCTGGCTTTTATTCTAGTGGTTCAGGGGGGAGCATGCTAGTTCAGTATGTTTAGGAAGGTTGAGTTAAAGTGTTGCACTGTCTCAAGTGGTAACTGTTTTAAAGGGGTCCAGTTGCAACTTTTAAGGTCGTTGTTAAAGGCACTAGTGTTAAAGTTCTTTTTGTTTCTGACTTCTTTATGTGTTACTTGGCATATATGGGGAGTTTTGGTTCACAGTAGCTATGTTGGTTGGTGGTCGCTGAGGATGTCTGGAAGACATCCAGCTTGGGCTGCAAGGGATGGGTGGAATGTAAGTATTCAGTCAAGTATGGACTGGTGTTCTGTTCTTTTATTGTTTCTGTTGGGAGATGAAATGACTTGGGTAAACCCATGGAGGTTAATGTGGGTGACTGGATTTTGGCTAAAACAGTTGAGCCAGTCTTTGTTAAAGTCACCTAATATGATTTTTTCTTGAGATAGGGAGTTTGTGACACATTCTAGTAGGTTTTCCATAATTATGTTATTTCCAGGGGGTATGTAGCCTCCTGTGATATTAATATTTTGGGGGGGTTCAATTTAAACTTGGCAAGAATGAGGTCAACTATCTGGGAGGGTAATCTCTAGTTGTTCAAGGTTAAGGTGGTTCTTATACATTATAGCTACCCCCTCCCCTTTTTCTTAGCCTGTCCTTCTGGAAAATATTATACCCAGGAGCTGTAATTTCATTATCATGAATTTCGGACTTTAACCATGTCTCAGTCAGTAGGATAATGTCTGGCTTGTATAAAGCTAATAGGGCGTGAAAGTCATGGACCTTGTTGAGGATACTTCTCATGTTTAGGTTGAGAATGAGCAGAAAGATATTTGCCTATGAAGTAGGGTATTAATTAGGTTGGGGTATGGGGTGATTGTTGTGGCTGGACCTGGGTTGGGGTGCATGTCCCCACTACTTATGAGTTTTTTAGTAAAGACAGATAGAGCTTGTTGAGTTTTATGATGATTTTAGTATGCTTTAGATAAGTGTGGGACTTACTCCTTGTTGGAAGCAATCTGTGTTGGTGATGATCGGTGTGGGAGGGTTGGAAGAGGTGTGGAGTAAATAGAAAGTTTAGTGGGGCTGAATTACAGTCTAGGGATGAGGTCTGTCTGGGGGAGGTAATGTTGTGGGGAACATGGAGATGGACATGGTAGCTGGTTAAGGATGAGAGGAGAAGTAGGATAGCTATGGAGATTGCATATGGAAGAAGACTTAGAGTGGCTTTGACTGGTAATGGGTTCATTGTTATTTATATAAGGGAGGGTTCATAGAGTTATTGTCTACTGTGCTGAGGATTGTAGTAGACCAGTTAAGAGGGCTGACAGGGTAGTGGAGTGTGATAAGGTAGTAGCGGTGGTGGGAGGTAGCTTTTGTAATTGGGAGGAGTGGTCTATGGGTATAAATCACATTGAAATGGTGGTGAGTGGGAATGGGCTAGGGTAGGGGAGCAGAGTGAGCCCACAGGGTGAATGGAGTGGGAAGATCCACGGATGTCTTTCTGGCTAGAAACAATCAGTCAGGTTGGTGAGTTACAGTTTAGAGCTCACCCTTTCAGGTTTATCTACTTGGCATTTCTATCTGGGCTTGAACTCAATATGCTGAAGGGGCTAACATCAGTAGTTTCCAATTAAATCTAGTCAAAAGTGGGAGTTGAAAAGACTAGAAGAGCAGTCAGGAAGCTGAAGGTAAGGGTTATATTAGTGACTCATGGGATGTGCAAGTAACCGTAAAACAGACAGTAGGATGTAATTACATTAAAGAGTTTCTAAACATACATTAGTTGTAGGAAGTCCAGGTACACAGGGTTCAGAGCCCTTGTTTGGGATGTACACTCAGGGTGATGGACAGTTACTTTGTTCTGCAAGCCTTACTTTGGGTAGTGGGGATGTTTCTGAATCCTAAGGTATGCATGGTTTTGGTGGTAGGTTAGCTTGTAGTATTTGAGATGATAGAACAGATAACTTGTTGCTGCAACATGAAAAGAATTCTTTTGTTTTGTACATACTTGAGCTGATGTTTTACTCACCAATATAATGCTAAGTAAAACATCAGAATACACAGAGGAAGTAGTACTGCTGCTATGCAATGATGTACAACCACATACAGAGACTTATATGATAGTGTAGCAGTGTTTATGAAGCACTCCAGGTTCCGGTACATATTTGCAACGCATATCAGGACTACACCATGGCCTCTTAGTTTATGAATACCATTCACTCAAAAAGGCATATACTTTCAGAAGTATATTCTTTGAAAGTCCATTCTCACAGATACCAAACAATTGAGTTATTCTAAGCCAATTAAAACTGATTAGCTGTTATTCTCTGTGATGCCCCTGCCCTGGTCCATTAATCAAGGAGCCTCAATCCTCACCACTAACACCAGTAAGGGATGCGCACATTGGGATGATGAATAAAACACACACAGTAAAGTACAATTTCCCTTAAGAGCACACAGAGATCACAGTCAGTCTGGGGCTGGTTTCTCCTTTTCTCTCCAGATCCCCAATAAGACTGGCTATAAGCTATAGGCTTCATATCTCAGCTGAGTGGTCAAGCCAAAACCTCCAGCACCCTCTTTCTCCAACCAGTGTTTCGTGTCCCTGCCCAAGTAGCTCACACACACACACACACACACACACACACACACACACACACACACACACACACACACACACACACACACACTTTGAGATTTGATTTATATAAAAACACACAGACACTCCTGGGAAATGCTGGTACAGGTTCACTAGCTATGCCCCCTACTGCCCAGACTATAAGATAGTAACAACTGCCACCAACCACTCTTATCAGCTACTCTAAGGTCCTTGCAAAGGGTGATCAATTCTACTGTGTAATGTTGCTATTATCCAGTTGGTAAGTGTGACCAGAACTTTTAAGGTTATTCTAGAGTGGCCTGTACAGTATCACCAAATACATATGCAAGTACTCTCAGAGCTTAAATATCTCTACATAAAACCAGCCACCATTAATTAGTTTAAATATATTTAATAATAAATAATAAAAGCACAAAACAATACACTTTAACTCAACACAGTGACAATAGAGTTCAGAATTACAGGAAATACTTTAAAACATTGCAGAACACTCTCACATAAATACAGAAAACATCTACACTAATCTTGCTATATTCCTATCTATCTCTAACAGAAACTATGTTCTAAATGACTTACTTACGGAGCAAGGCAAGAAGTGCTGAATGGATATTTACAGGTTCAGAGACAAATACAAAATGCACTCACTTTCTCTCTGAGATAGTTCTTAAGTTAATAATACACATCACTGCTGAATCATCTCAGACTACATCATTCCTTAACACCACTGCCTATGTTTCCCAGGCTAGCAGGAACTTAAATTTTAACATGCCTCTGTTAAAAATACTTATTTCTCAGAAGCTGACCATTTTCTCTTAGAAGCTTGCCTGAAACTGAAAGTTGAAAAACAATTACCTTGAAAACCTGTAATTAGCTCTGTTTCCAGAGAACAGAAAGAAGCCCCTAGCCTAGACATTCCGTCTCTTAGCTGAGATAAACTAACTTTATAGCACATCGTAAAACTCTTTACTTTTCAACTTATTTTCTTAGAGTTTTGCAAGTTAGACATATAGTTTATACACATTTCTGCTCCTTTCCAGCAGGGTGCACTGTGGTTAAAATCTTGAAGCTCAGTACAGAACATATAGTTTTCTTACATTTTTAAGGCAAGCACACAAATCATATTACTATTCACAAATGACAGAATTATTTACAAAATTCCATCTAGCTGGGCTGGCAGTGTTACATTTCTATATAAACCATAGTAATATTTTCAAGTGACATATAATTGTTTACAAAATTCTAGCTAGCTGGTCTGGCAGCATCTCAGTTTATCACATTCTGTTGCAAAGAGTGCTACACTATCAAAAGGGTTTTATGGAAATAGTCAGTCACTGGTTATAAAGGCTGGCTATTTAAAATTCAAAACTTTCTCTTGTGTTTGTAAAATGAGTAGAGCACTGAATCACATGGATTAGGTTGGGAGGGTCACCTAATGGTTAAGGTGTTTGCCTTATGAACACAAGGTGCAGGGTTTGAGTCTCACAAGGGATAATTAGCTGGGCTTAAAATGGCTCGCAAGGGCAGGTAGCCTAGCACTAATCTATGAACCTTTTTCAGACCCAGCCTGAGACCATTGTCTTGTAAAGTGACTTTGGCAGACTCACACAGTAGGCAATGAATACTGACGGAACTTCAACCCTGGACTAGGGTTGGGAGGGTGGCCTAATGGTAAAGGTGCTTGCCTTGCAAGCACAAGGTGCAGGGTTTGAATCTCACAAAGGATAATTGGCTAAGCTTAAAATGGCTCGCAAAAGCAGTTAGCTTAGTACTAATCTATAAACCTATGACTACAGGAAATAACATTTTTTTCAACAGGAAAACAACATACCTTTAGTAAAGTTGGTTAGGTACTGTATATAAAACACAAAAAAAGAGAGGTCCAGCACAATAGGCAAAAAACTTGAACCTGTTTATTTAGGTAGCATAAGAAACCAAGAAGCAGACCGGTTTCGGCATCAGCCTTCCTCAGTTTTTCACCTATTGTGCTGAACCTATCTTTTTTTGTGTTTTACCTACTGCCTGCTGGTTTGGTCCGTGCACATCCCTACGTATGGGTGTATGTTTTTTAGGTACTGTATATCCCATATGTAAGTAACATAGTGAGATAATATCATGGCTGATTCTTGTCATGACAAAAGCTCCAGTTTGTCATATAAGGACTAAAATGGTCTTGACAGTTACAAATTAGGGGGTGGGACTATGTGAAGGCTCATTGCTAAGAGCATACTGGTATAATGTGGTAATCTTTGCAGGTGTTACTCTGAAATATTTTTGTTGAGCATTGCTCAATGTATTGGTGGTGATGACATTTTTTGTAGTAACCACATGCCTTCTCATTGGTAAATTTTCAGTATTTCATGATAGCAAAGAAATAATACATAGTATTCCTTTAAAAATAAATAGCATGTTCTAGTGCCACCTTGAAACATACAGTAATTTCATAAGGTTAAACAGAGTTTCATTAATTCCACCTTTCCACTCCGGAGCTGTATTGTACAATACATATGTAGCGACTCTGGCAGACAATATCTACTTTGTAGCATTACCTTGTTTTAAACTTACAGGTAAACAAGTAAAAGATTTTAATGCAACATTTTATTTCCAAAAGGAGGACGTTCATACAGGTCTAACACATCGGACACTTAAAATACTAATTATTTGTTATGGAGGCAAAAAGAAATTATAGCAAATGTAAGTATTCATATGAAGATCTATAGGGAAGATAATACATTATGTTAGAGCTAGGTGTGTGTGTGTGTGTGAGTGTGTATGTGTGTGGGTGCATGCGTGTGTGTATGTGTATGTGCACGCATGTTTGTGTGCGAGTGTGTGAGGGTGTGTGTGCGTGTGTGCGAGTGTGCGTGTGTGTGTGATTGAGAAACTAATCTTGCTGGTACCTAAATGAGACAGATGGGACTTTGCTGTAAGGTTTTAGACTATGATAGATTCTAAAGCCAGTGGTGTATAAACAGCAGACACAGAAAACAATACATAAAGGAGCAGACAGTATCTAAAAATAGCAGACGCACCACTATTCCCCACAACAACCACCACGAAGATTTTGAGGCCGATGCTTTAAATATAAAATAAAGAAAAAAAAAGGAAACGTAGTTCGAGCTACATAATGGTGTGTCATTAAGATTAATTCATATTGTATACAACATACTTAACACAAATATCAGTGCTCAAACTCTAGATGGTACTCCTGCAAAATTACTTATCACTAAAAGAGTTCCACAACAGATGTCTGAGTTATGAAATTACAAAGTCTGATGACTTCAAAAAGGAGATTTTTAAAACAGTCCCCTGCAGCTACCAGTAGAGCTTCTAAATAACCACCCCCTGAGGTCATTGCATGATGGAAGAAAAGAACAGATGAGACCACCTGTTTGAAGTTATTGGGGTTTTCATTTTTGTGATACAACTGAATTAGATTTTTATCACTGTGGAATTTTCAAACAACATCCAACTCAATAAAGGAGGGATTTTGGCACTAAAAAAGAAAAACAAAGATAAAACTGGGAAATAGAAGACGTCTGTTTACTGAGACATATGACTGTCATCCATCCTGTAAAGTAAAGAAGTACATGATGGAATAATTTTGAATGCAACTTGAAAAATGGTGGTACTGAGGTTTTCATTACAGGAGTAATAGTTTGTTGAAATTAGTTTTGTTAGCAGTAAAAGACACTTAAGACTGGATTGCCTCGGTTGAATATATGGTTCTAGCCTTCATTTTACACACACACACACACACACACACACACACACACACACACACACACACACACACACACACACACACAAGAATGACTCCTAAAATTCATTTTGGCTATCAGAAAGTACATAAGGTAACATGACACTGAGAATCCGGCCTGCTATCTCTGCCTGATATAGCTAGTAAACTGCATTATTTTTGTATTAGAATTAACTTGAATAAAACATTGATTTATCTGGTATGCAACTGTACTTCACCAACGTTTTCATGATCTTTTAATCTTTATTGGTTGACATTTGTTAAGCCTTCTTTATCCATGGAAATTCTGAGGAGTGTAATAATGCTCCTTAGAATAGTGGAACTTTCTGAGGAGTATAAAAATGCTCCTTAGAACAGTGGAATTTTTTGAGGAGTATAACAATGCTCCTTAAAAGAGTGGAATATTCTAAGGAGTATAATAATGCTGGTTAGAACAGTGGGACTTTCTGATGAGTATAATAATGCTCCTTAGAACAGTGGAATTTTCTGAGGAGTGTAATAATGCTCCTTAGAACAGTGAAACTTTCTGTGGAGTATAATAATGCTCCTTAGAGTAGTGGACCTGCAGCTGTGAGTATCAGAAAAAATATGCTTGAATGTCAAGGATGTCTTTATAAACGTAGCACTGTCATGGGGGTACAACTCCTAACAATAGTGGTGAGGGCAACACACTTTATAGATTTAATAGTAAGATTCAGAACTGACTATTTTTTTTATTTGTTTGAGTCCCTGTTTATTTTACAAAATGAGAGGATTTGCAATTGATACCCTTCTGCCTCACTGCTTTCCTTAAGTACTAAAGCTTTCATTTTGCAAACATTACAAATAAATTATGCGAGTTTACTTCTACATTTATTGCTGTCATACTTATTATATGCTATATTTAAAGAGGTGTATAGAGAACACAATACCTAATATAGTTATAAGCTCAAAATTGCTGATGCTGTGGTTCCTTAAAATAGTTGGTCTTGTGTTTCTTCTTTTCTCATCAGCTTGGAAATGACCTTTGCTTCCATGGGAAATAAGACAGATTCCTAACTTTTGCTTAGAATTACAAAATTGTAAGTCTATTACCTCATTTTACCTTACTGACAGAGGCATTAATCTTATAAAAGAATAACGTTTCTTTTCAAATGGATGAAAGTATTAAACTTATGTCTGTCACTTGTTATATTTTCCAGCACTAGGACTACATGTTCATAGAGTTCCTTTTATGTTACAAAATTATACATATCATTTTTTTCACCTTACTGTTTTTCTGTCGAATTTCAGTGGATTCCATCCATTGCTTAAAAAAAATCACATTCTAATCTCAAATCAGGGAAGATGTTCACCATTGCATCACTGTAGCAGTAACCTAGTCCATTTGGGTTACATCCTTGCTCAGGAAGTTACCACCTGACAGCTTTTGAAGCTTCAGGGTACCTTTCATGGACCCTAACTGCGAGTAACTCAAGCAAATCCACATAAAAAGGCAGGGGACCAAAACATTCACAGCTTTCTTGGCACAAGTGCATTCCTTCTCGGGGCATTGTGGCACTGATATGTGGCTAGTATACCTTCAAGACTGAGGAATAACTGTGCCTTGTCAGTGAACTAAATTTATTTCATGCTAGGAAAAATGTTTTTATGGACGGTCACTTTTTGTGGCTTAGCTTTTCCTCACTATATGCTTGTATGACTATATTTTTAAAAAACAAACTTTTTCTTTTTAATTTCTATATATTCTTATAGAATTAGAATGTTAAGAATATAATACTGTGCTTTTGGGGAGTGTCATTTATTTTGTCGCCTCAAAATCCTTCTTTTTGCGTCAAGAGGTTTACCAGCTCTAACAGTTTCTGCTACCCCTCTTTCAGGTTTCTTTTTTCTTCTAGACCATGGAGTAGTTAGCAGTCTCTTCAGTTCTTCCTTTCCCTGTATGTAAGAAGGAAAGAACTGCTAGGGAGCTGCTGGGTGTCAGGTCAGTTCCTTTACTGCCTCAGCCACCGATGGTTAACTCTATGTAGTTGAATTTGTTCCTCAGACCACTTATTGATGTCTCTTGTCCCTCTGGTGTAGGTCTTTGGGAAGCCAATAAGGACCATGAGTTAGACAAGTCGTCTGAGCTCTACAGTCATTCTCACAGGTCAAGGGAGACCTACTCTTGTCTGATCTCTGGAATAGTGCTCCTGTCATGAGTCAATATTTTTGCAGAAATGATCCATAATTTTTGGAGCTATAAATATAAAGCTCATTTGTGGAATTCACTAAATAATAAACTTACTGAGATGGAATTCCAATATAAGACTATTACAAGAAATGTTGTTCTTCTTAATATTTCTCAAAAAAACTATTCACATAAAGATGAATATTTTAATAATAATTTGTATGCTAATTAATCTGTATCTGATTCAAAATTGGCTAGATCGCTCTAATTTTTCTTGGATCTCTTTCAAAGGCATGGCCAATAAATATGTCAAGGTCTTTAAAATTATTCTTCACAACAAGAAAAATATCTCATTCTTTACAGAATGTTTGGAAAAATTCTTAATATCATTTTGTAAGTAACCATTGCTCTGAATTAATGTGCAAATACCTTCTTATATATACTAATTTATTTATTGCTCCTGCTCTTTCCTTTTTTACACATTATTCAATGTATATTTTTATTTTCTTTCACCATAAATTTTCCTTATCAAATTCTTATACCAAACTAATGTACCATGAGTTGAGCCCACATTTTTCCCTTTACCCAATAAGGAATGCTATGATGTGTCTATTACCAAGCCCATCTCACTCTCTTTATATAGATGTATATAATTTTACTATGGTTGTGTTTCTACGGTTATAAATTGTTTTCTATGTAACTTCACATTATTGTACTCTTTGAAGCACACACTATTTTGTTTTTGTTTTTTATCTAAATGTTTTAATTAATGTAATAATTTCAAATAAAGGAAATTTTGAAAATCAGAATATACTGGATAAAGTGCATCAGTAGCCTACTATCACAAACTTATTATTCTCAGAGATGTTATCAAAATTTGAAATACTGTCCCACCTGAAATAATAGCTTAACTAAAATGACTAGCTTTCAGATAAAACTAAAGCAGTTTTGAACAAAAAAAAAATATATATATATATATCTTTGTACATAAAACAGACATCTTACTTTTACACTCAAGCAATTGTTTCCATCTTCCTAAAAATTAATAATCACACTTGATTGTAACTCTTACTTCTGTCGGCATTATACCTTCAACTCGTATGCTGCTAAACTTTCTTCTTATCATTATGTTCTTCCTTAACTTCAAATCCAGCCCTCCTCTCTTTCCTGTGCTTCCTTCCAACTTTTTCTAACTACTCACATAACTTCCTTTTCCTGCTTTATTTTATATTTCTCTGTTTCCCTCCCTTCCTTTATTTATTCTACCCCACCCTCTTTCCTTCTTTCCCACTGTCAATACTAAGTCCTGGAATTCCACAGTTATATCTATACATCGTTTTTTCTTCACTTTTATCTATTCTAATAATAAGATATTCTGCAACTAAAAGTAGATATATTTTATATCAGCTTAGATTGAATTATGACAAATTTTAATTAGCCTTTCTTGTCCAACTAACTTGTTTGTTATATTATTAGCTGCTTAGATTGTTACTTGACTCGGTCATGTATAATATTTTGATTTTTGTGGAGCTTTGTGATGTGAGTGTATCTACTTTGTTTCAGAACTCTGCTGATGAGGACAAATGCCCAGCCAAATTATCTTGTTATTAAATGGAATAAATAAATAAACATGGAATGGGTCACTTAATCCTCAACTCAATAGACTTCCATCATCATTTAATGTGACACAGTTAGTTAAACATTTAACAAGGCAAAATCCAAGTCAAAGCCATTTATACTTGCAGTATTAAAAAATATACTCGAATACCTCAAATCACTGCAAATACTGCCAAACACAATGAGTGATCACACTCCTATAATATTGTCCTGGTCTCTAAAAACATACAATCTACAATCAGTAAATGTGATTACCACAATTGTGACTAGATCTACTAAAGATTACTTCTATAATTAATAATTTTCAACAAACTGGACTCCTGGATATAGTACAACTAACATAGCCGCTGCCATTTCATTATCACAGCATCCTGTATACAACAGAAGCTATTTGCACCAAAACGAGGAAACAGAGGAGTAAAAGACACCACGGCTTATCATTGAATTACTTCAACAAATTAAAAATAGACACAAAGCATGAAAGGAATGACAAAAAGGTCCTGCAATCATCAAGAAATATGTTAGGTACTAAAAATTAAAAACCAATATAAGAACTAAAAAGAATTAAATCAAATAATAACAGTCAGCTATTGCAGAAAAAATATAAGAAACTCTACAAAGGGATAACAAAGATATTTTGAGAAACAATAATAAATCTGTCACACAAAACACATTTTCAAACAAAAAAATACTCTCATACTACAAATTCTAAACTTCAGCAAGGATAACATCTTTTTACTAGTATCACCCAACGCATGACAAATACACCTTCAGATACTCTCTTACCATATTTTACTTTTCTACTTTAGGAAAATCACCAAAAAGATGTCAAAGAGGTCCTAGGCAAACTGGATGCCAAATGCTATCAGGATATTCATATCGTACATCTTTTGATCTTCTACTAAGGGATGAAGTACCAGGAGGACCCCTAGCACACATCTTTAACTCCTCCCTTACAACTAAAACACTCTAATCATAAACTTCCTTCCAAAAAATCATATCACCTAAATTTGCCAGTCATTATCACTCATTTGCAAATGTTACCTCCCTGGTGAAGCTTCTAGAAATATTAGTAAACAATCAAATATGGAATTTATATAGGAAAAATAAGTCTTACTAACTGATAAGTAGTATGCGTTTGGTCATAAATATACTACATCCACTGAATTATATTATCTACCAAATGAAATTTATAACAATATTATGGAAGAAGGTCATTTAACTAGAGTCTCATTCATAGACCTTAAAGCAACATCTGAAACCATCAACCATGAACTACTGTAACAAAACTACAGCTCTTTGGATTCGGCAAAGAAGTCTGCAGCTTGTTCATAGAATATCTTATTGACTTACACACCTTGGGTTGGGGTTTCGCATAATGGTTAAGGTATTTACCTCACAAACATAAGGTACAGGGTTTGATTCTCACATTTAGAAAAAAATTGGCTAGCATTAAAATGGTCCTCAAAAGCAGGTAGCCTAGTGCTTACCTATAACCAAACATTCACTGTTATAGCTAATAATATTCAGTCTGAAACTAGTATTTGTAATAAAGGCATTCCTCAGGAATCCATACTAGGCTCTAACTACTTTCATTATTCGTAAATGCGCTACTCTGGCATTGCCCAAACTTAAATTGTATACTGTATGCTGATGAAAGAGTCATAAGATCAGGTAAGATCAGGCAAAACTTCACTGGATCTGAACATCTTGTTGCAAAATTACTTGTCATTTATTTTTATTTTATTTATTTTACATTTGTTAACCGGGCTGGTCCAACTGGATACATGTCCATTTTCAGTGGAGGCCCGAGGAGAAAAGCTCCACTATCTAATACATGATAATTAACAGTATATTATCAAAATACATACACATATTCCACCCATGACTGACAGTATGATACAGAATATTAGGAATTGGCATTGAGAAAAAGTACACAGTGAAAGGATGTACAAGCATAGACAATACTTGGGTCATTAGAATGAGATAGAAAGAGGAAGGTAAAAGGGATAGTACTGTAAATAGAGTAAGAGACTAGATAGGGTAAATATTGCAAAAAGTAGGATATTAAAAGTAGGCCAAAGTAAAGTAGATTAGGGAAAAGTTACAAGATAAAGAGGGTTTGTATTAGTAATATAGGTAATACTAAAAGCATAAAGCTGGAAGAAAGAAAGATATATGTGTAGGAGATGGCAGCCAGGGTGATCAGCTTGGGTAGTCACAGGAACAAAGCCAGTGGTTGCTTAGGTGGTGTTTTAGATTAGTTTTAAATATAGAGACAGAGGTTTGGGATGTCAGGTTTGGAGGAAGTAGGTTCCATTTTTTACCAATTGAGTTGGAGAACATAGATTCTCCTGCAGAATTCCTTGATTGAGAGGTTTGAATTAGAATTTTGTTAGAAGAGCAAAGGTTTTTTAGGTTGTTATAGGGCTTTATAAGGCTGGAGAGCATAGGAGTGTTGCCAGGGTGGTGAAGGGCTTTCTGGGCTATAGAGAGCTGATAGTATAGAATAAGGTGAGGTAGCTCTAGCCATCCAAGGTGGCGGAGGTTTTTGCAGTGGTGTGTTTTATATGGGGAGGATGTGGCAAATCTGGCAATGTTATTATAGGCTGATGCAAGTTTATTGATGTTATATTTGGATAGGTTTGTATATATAGGAGAAGCATAAAGTAGTGTAGAGATGAGATGTCTGGCTATGGTAGTTCTTGCTTCAGAAGTGAGGAAGGATTTTATTCTATACAGTGAACCTAGTTTTCTATTAGTTGTTTTATGGTTGAGTTGATATAGTCAAATTTAAGTTGGTTGTCAATAGTTATGCCTAGGCCTGGGGAGATAAGGCCATTGTTTGATGTAAGAGAGAAGTTAATAGGGGGGGATTGGTGTGTAGGTTTGAAGAGAAGCAATTTAGTTTTTTTAGGGTTTAGAAGTAAACAGTGATTAGAGAACCATTGCTCTATGGTAGAAAAGTTTTTGGGTAAGGAGGTGTAAGTCATCCTGGTTGGAGGCAGAACAAATGATGGTAGTATCGTCCGTATTGAATGCAAGTAGATAGGGGGGTGACAAGGTGTAGGTCATTGATAAAGATGGAAAATAGGAGGGGTCCTAGGATGGAGCCCTGGGGAACCCCTAGGGAGGATGGCAGGAGTTCTGAAAGATTATTGTTCCATAGCACTGCTTGTTTCCTATTGTGAAGGTAGGAAGTAAACCAGTTAAGTGCAATACTATCGAGAGAAATGGATTTAAGGCGGTGCAGTAGTAGTTGATGGTTCACCATGTGCCTTAGATAGGTCTACAAAGAAGGCTGATGATGGAAGATTATTGTTTCGGTTGTGATTAATGGATTCAATAAAGGATAGTAGGGCTGTGGTGGTACTATGGTAGGGACGAAATCCATGTTGACAGTTAGCTAGCAGATTATTTTGAAGGAGGTGATTGAGTAATTGTTTATGTATACATTTCTCCATTATTTTGCAATGGGAGAAAGTTTAATAGGACGGTAGTTTGAGTATTCCAAGGAATCCCCACCTTTGAAGAGTGGGATGATGTGGGAGATTTTCCAGAGTGAAGGTATGGTACTTTCTTTTATGGTTCTGTTAATTAGTAAAGAGATTGGATATGCAACTGCTTTAGCTCCTAGCTGGAGATATTCTGCTGGGATTTTGTCGGCTGAGGGAGTGGAAGGTTTAAGTTTTGAAGCAGGTATAGTATATATGATGTGGGTATAGGTTTGAGATGAAATGGTGGTGGGGTACAGTTAGAGGTGTCTAGTAAAGAAGGGTCAGGGTTTTGCTGGTTGGCTAGATTGAGTATAGTTGAGGTGAAGAAGTTATTAAAGGCATTAGCAGTGTTTAAGGGCGAGTCAGGGTGGGAGCCTATTGGGCTAGGAGTTTCTATTTTGCCAGGGGATAGTAGTGAGTTTATTGTATTCCAGAATTTCTTTGGTTGGTGTTGGGAGGAATTTTGTAGCTTGATGTAAAAATCCTTTTTATCTTGTAGGATGGCTAGTTTAGTCAGGTTTCTTTTTTGTTTATAGTTATGGTGGTCAAGTGAGTTTCTTGTTGTTATTTAGTCCAGGCTTTGTTTCTACTAATCATAAGTTGTTTAGTGTTTGTTGAAAGCCATTTTGCAGTTCTAGATTTCATATGGGGGCATGATGATCAAGAATGGAAAGGAAGGTATGGTTAAAGTGGTTAACAGCGTCTTCTAATGGCAGGGTTTGCAAAGGAGACCAGTTGACTAGGTTAAGTTCATTTTGAAACCGATGGGGATCGAAGACTTTTGTTACGACAAAACGGATGAGAGGTGGTTTATTAGTTTTGTGTCTAATTATGTATGTTAGTGAGTGGTCACTAAGGTCATCTGGTAGCTCCTGTAGTGTATATTTGGTGGGGATTGTTTATTAGGATCCAGTCTAGTATGGTTTCTTTATTGTTGGTTTTATTTGTTCTAGTTGTAGATTTTATGGTTTGATGGAAACCATATAGGTTGATGTGGGTAGATGGATACGCTTGTTTACATGTGTTCCAATCAATGTTAAAATAGTATAGTTTCTTGAGGGAGAGTTGTTGAGAAGTAGTTCAGAAGGCTTTCTAATACTGGAGGATTGTTGCCTGGGGAAGGTATAATATTTATTGTTTTATGTGGATTAAGGGATAGTTTGGCTATTATAATGTCTATGTTAGTGTAATTTGGAGGTATAGTTTGTTTTACATACTTCTAGTCCAGTTTTGTATATAATGGCTAGTCTAAGGATGTTATAGCCTGGAGGAATAATTTCATTGTCTTTTATAGTGGATTTAAGCCAGGTTTCAGAAAGGCAGAGGATGTCATATTTATGGACTTCTAGTAGGGCGGAGGTTTGGGATTTTGTTACAAATGCTGCGGATATTGAGATGAGCTATAGAGAATGATTTTGAATTAGGGTTCTGTAGAGAAGTCTTAGATTTTGTCTGTTGGGAATTAATGGGAGTAGTGAGGGTTGCAGGGCCTGGATTAGGGTGTATGTCACCATCTGTTAATGAAGAACTTAGTTTGGGTGAAAGATCATAGAAATTGATGTGCTTAGAGAGTAAGAGAATTAGATATTTAATATGAGAGAATTTTGGTTCCAGAT
Source organism: Protopterus annectens (assembly GCF_019279795.1). Classification (NCBI taxonomy): domain Eukaryota; kingdom Metazoa; phylum Chordata; order Ceratodontiformes; family Protopteridae; genus Protopterus; species Protopterus annectens. Next base: position 1,528,317,164 of record NC_056726.1, read on the forward strand.
AGGAGTTGTAGTATGTGGCACAGAGATATATAGTGTGTGTATTTGGGTGGATAGTTTGTGTGTGTTTGCTTGGAATGGTAAGTGTAGAGAAAAGAGGATGTTCATAGTAGGTTAAGATATAGGTGGTAGAGAGAGTAGTTAATATGGATAGTAGAAGGAATGGGTGGTGTATATGGGGCATGTTCAGTTAATGAATAGACTATGTTACTTTGAAGTATATTGTCAGATAGTGTGTGGAGGTAGGTGGAGATAGTAGTAATAGTGGGTGGGGACAGGAAGAGTCTGTGATTGGACTAGAATATGTTGGGTGTGGTTTAGTGGGGATAAATGTAGAGGTCCCAGGGGCGGGTGAGATTTGGGGGAAGGGTGCTGAGAAAAACAATCAGCCAAGTGGTAGAAACAGGTATGTAAGACAGAGATAGTGTGAGAAGTGTGTAACAAAACAGGTGTTCAAAGGACAGTGTTTATAAGGAGGTAGGTAGGCTGGTGGAGAGAGGGAGTAAGTTTAGTGGAAGGGAGCTGAGTAGTAAGTAATATAGTAGTAAGGGAGCTATGTAGCAAGTAATAGGTCAAAAGCAGGTTTGTGGGGGGAGTTATTGTGAGAAGGACAGAGTATGGGAGTGAGGAGAGCAAGGGCTTAATGGAGTGAGAGGGAGAGATAGTGATAGAGATAAGTGTTCAAGATCACTAAAGGAAGGAGGGTATAGTTCATAAGATAGGGACTGGTGATGGCTGCTGGTAGTCTAGGACGGGTTGGAAGGCTAGCAAATTATTGGATAATAATAAGGTTTTACATACATAGGCAGTATTTACTTTATTTAGGCCGATGGACACCCTTAATGTCTGGTTGCAGCTAGTGGGCAGAGATCTGGATACAGTTCAACTCCGCCAGTAGGGCCAGGAGTCCTATATTAATAGTTGCTTGGTCCCGATAGGAGGTGAAGCAGAAGTCTGGAGATAGAAGAAAGGAAAATAGAGTTACTAGAACCATTAAATAAGATATAAATTAAAAAGGAAAGATAAACATTCATTAATCGTAAAGAGAACTAAAGAAAGTTAAGCATTCATTAAGCATAAACAGAGGTAATTATACAGTTTCAAACAATATATAACACTCAGTACACAGCGTTTATGCAGTTAGCAGTGAGTTCAGATACATTAGCATTGTAACAGATGCCTACACAGATTCAACAGTGTTTGAGACTCTTAATGTGCTGAACAAGTACTAGTACAGCGTAACAGATATCAGTGGAGTTTAAACATTAATTCAAATTGCCTTCCTAGGTTCACGGCAGTGTGAATCGCACTACAAGTACTGAGTCAAAGCCAGTAGCTGAGTGTTCAGGAAGTACACTACTCAAAGTATTAGCTACAAATACAGAGTATTTAAAGAACAATTATGTAGGGACTAAGTCCAGTCAAACGCTGTGGTATACGATCTATAAACTAGCAAAAAACAGTACTATATAGCTTACCAGGCCATTCATCAAGTAAAATATCCTAGGGCAGAGAGTAAACATTTGCCCAGAAGTGCGCATCAAAGTTAACGCTGTTAGCAGCGATGTTATGAATAAGCACACATTTAGCACTATAGGAGTTGCCTGAGCAGATTACACAGTAATTGAGACTCAGAAATCAATTTGCCCAGAAGTGTTATGAATAAGCACACATTTAGCACTATAGGAGTTGCCTGAGCAGATAAGACAGTATTTAAGACTCAGAAATGCGTGGGCTTAGTGACCAGATCTGAGTGTATACAAATGGGTATTCTATTGCCTACAACTTGATACATCAGTAGAAAACCCTCTAATTACACAGTCTATGTAGTCTAGTCGCAGTAACAGTTGCCTAGATAGCTATATATTGTAAAACAATTCAGGGACTATGTTATAAGCAAACGCTTCATGTAGAGATGCAACAGTTATAGAAATAACAATAATTTAACAACCAAACCAAAAATGCAGGGTAAACATGGCTAGAGCAGGGTATAGGCAATTAGCGCAAAAGCGCTCCTCACAGTAGTTAATGAAAATAATTGCACTTTACCAGATACCATAAATAAAAGCTGTCGCTAAAAATGGTTAAACTTTACAGATATCATAAATGGAAGCAGCCGCTAAACAGTAACAGTAAAAATGGTTAAACTTTACCAGATATCATAAATGCAAGCAGCCGCTAAACAGTAACAAAGTAAGTGGAATATCAGGAAAAGAAACAACACTAAATGTGTGCGTACGGCTCACCCTAGATGATTAGAATTGACTACAAAAAGAATATGCTGTGCCTCAACACACAAACAGTCCCCCTTGTGATCCTAGACATGCCTCAAAGATTGGCACAAGTATATCCTATAGCTCTAAATAACCCACTTGGACATACTATACCAGTTGTCAGTTAACAAGGGAACTTAAGCATGAATTAGATCTAGAACCTAAACTTTCGTTACTATGTAGAAACTCAAACAGAAAAGGTACGTGCCTAGTTAAAACTGACTTATTAGTTTCCTCTCACCCCTGTACTGAACACCACTGCAAAACACTGAAAAATGCAAACTGGTTAACAACTGCTGCTGGAGTTACTGCCTTCCTTCTAAACATCCGGTCTTATAAACTAATAGACAAAAATTACCGACCTCCTCTAAGAATGAAGCATCAAATAAGGGCATCTGCTATTCCCTGAGGAGCCAAAGAAGTAAACATTGGAGAGATTTCCATATGTTTCTGCACTCTTAGAGAATGCTTTCTGTAACCTTGCTTATCCATTCTGGAGTATTATCCCTGACGAAATCAGAAAGGTAGACAACTTAGACTAATTTAGGAAATGCATTAAAAACATCCTCTGGAAGTCTTTATAAAGAAAAGTAGTTTTAAAATCGAGCACTTTGGAAAATAAATTGATGAGCTACACATTTCTGTTTTCTCTGAAATGATCCAAAGAGGCTAACCTAGGAAGAAAGGAATTTAGAAAAAAAATCTATATATTAGGAAACATCTTTCATGGGCTAGTATTACAGGATCATAGGTTCATAGAAGATAACAGTGGCTGTGATGGTGCAGTATTTAGTGTTGTTGCCTCACAACAAGAGCTTCTCTGGTTCAGTTCTTGGCTGGAGCGCCTTCTATGTGGAGTCAGCATGTCCTTCCTGTGGGCGAGTGAATTTTAAAAGACACGCAGGTAGGTGCATGTGTGTATGTGTGTGCCTTCTGTGAAGGTTGTCTGCCGGACTGGCAACTTGACACCATACAAACACCACTGCCAATCAGTCTGTGGACTGGTGATCTGCTGTGGCAATCCGTAACCTGGAAAAGCCAAAAGGCATTGCAGGTTCCTAGGAGATTACTAGGCCAACATCTCAAGAGCCCTTACAAGCATAGCCAGTTTTACCCAGATTTTACCTAATTTTCTATCCCTAGGGGAAAGATAACAAAAGTCAACAAGCATTGTTTGTCCCTTTTTACAGATGGCCTCTGTTCATAAGGATACGGGCACTATTTCAACAGTGAATTTGCAATTTCCCATCCATTGGTCCAGACTGCGCTTGAAGATGGTCAGGGAAGAACTCTGCTTCATTTCAACAGGAAGCTTATTACAGAGGAGGGGCAATCTCTGGGACACATATCTGTCTCTCCAGCATGATCTAGTCATGTCAGATGTCAGGTTTAAATCATTAGAACAGGTAGCCCTCATCCAGTCAGTTTTTTGACTATTTAACATTTCCATCAGGGATGGGTCAGAGACTCCCTTGTAGATCAGGTATAGATCACCCCTCAGTAATTTGTAGGAAACTGCATGCAGTGATAGGGCTTTTAATCAGTCCACATACGACATGTTAGTTATGTCCTGTATTCTTTGGTGTGAAACCTCTGAGGATGCTCCAACTGTTACCGGTGCCTGGTAAGGTACATGCCAAAGGGTGCATTGTACTCGATTATTGGATTGATGAAGGCTGATTACAATGGTGCTATGACATCCTTAGATCCAGATGCCATTCCCTTAATTATAATCTGAGACACATATAAGGATTTCCTCACCACCATGAACACCTGGCGGTCAAATTTCAGATTGCTGTCTATCTGAGTACCCAGATCTCTCAGCACTGGGTCCACTCTTACAGGGGTGCTATCAATATTGTAATTTGCAGGGTATTTTATTTTCCAAAGGGTATTATTATTCATTTCTTTGCTATGTCTCTGACACCAATCACAAGTTGGCATCAGTCCTTTCTGTAGGATATCAGCATCACTTGAGAGGTAAATGACTACCTCCAACTTGCAGTCATCAGCAAACTCGGTCAGCCAAAGGCCATCTACATTTGCTTTGACATATGAGAAGTATATCCCAAACACGAGGGGGCCTATCTCTTATCAACTCTCTCCTTAATTAACAGTAAAATAGTGGTACAAAGCACACTAAACTGTTAAAATATATACACAAATAACTATTCTAAAAAAAAAAAATAAGATAAAAATTTGTCACCAAAGTATGATGCAGTGTCTGTACAACTCAAACACCCATACATAAGATGCAAGAATGAAAATAAAAATCCTTCAGATTTACCTCAGAATTAGAGACAACATAGAAACAACTATACTTCACAGAAAATAAATAGCGAATATTACACTCAGCAGTAACAGTAACAATAAAATTATACATGACAGAAATACCATAACTACAATAACAGCAATACATAAAAAAAAAAGACAAGCATACAGACAAAAGTAGCTGGTTTCAACATTATGTCAACTCAGCTGTTAAAAGCAATAAAAAATTACAAGGAATTCAAGACTGACAAAGAAGACTGCAAAATCTAGGCTACACAATACAAGAAGTGCCCAATACCGACATCCAAATACAAAACAATAGTGTATGGCCGTGATACAAAAACATAGGAAAATATAATAACTCAGTGACAGAAGAATGAGAAAAATTAAAGAAAACAAAATTATAAGCAGGAGAAATGCAGTATGGCAACAGATGACGTTGCTTCCTTGCAA